>NW_026555337.1:27971220-28112628 GCF_029017545.1 Prosopis cineraria
CTCTCGCCCGATTTCTTTTCGTACCAGTTGTATATCTTTCCTCCTCCAAATCTGTCTAACAATCCTCGTAGGTGAAGGCTTAGATGGATCGTTGGAGGTATGCCTCTCTCTGATTTGCGCCGCTAGAGTCCTGGTTAAGGTTGGCAAGAATGTCAAAGCATGATCTGGAAGCAACGGTTTTTTCACGACTGTGATGTGTGGGTTGGAAAATCCACTAGGTTTCTTAGAATCGAGAGCTTCTCGAGTACTTGTACTTCATCCATTCTCCATATTCATTTTCTAGCAGGTCAGATTATTTTTCGGTGAGTCTCGGGGTGCTTGACTAAGATTTTCAATCTTGAGCTTTCTTCGAGTACCTTTGGTTACTGTTGCTGGTGCTGTTTGGCCGATAGGATGTTTTCCTTTTGTAGATCTATTTTCATTTTTGTTCTTTAGGTTATGTGGGAAAATATTTTTGTTATGCCCATAGCATCCACACCAAAGCAAATTAGATTTAAACTTTCATATTCTATGTATATAAATTCATCCCTGATCAATAGCTTGGGTACCGATTTTTTTTGGAGATCAATTTCAACACTAATTCTCATGAACTTCCCTCTTTCCGTCTTCCCCTGTTTGTCTTTAGAATCAGACTCAAATAAAGAGTTGGAATTGACTTTCAGAGTTTTTCCAATACAATTTCCTAATCTTCATAGAATTTCTTTATCATAGCATTGTGGGGATTTAGATAATCTGACCCATAGTACGACCTTGCCTAAGATATTTGAGTTCGGATTGAAGTGGGTGCCCAATGTTGCACAAGAATACAGTGGTCAAAAATTGTCCAAGGGCCACCGTTCAGGATTTTATCATAGGTAGATTGATCATTGGTTCTAATAATGTAATAACAATTAACCAGATCAATCAATTCATAATCTCTTGTTGCCACATTTTAGCTAACCTGGGCTTTAGAGATTTAGGATTGAGATGTAATCCCAGAGTATTGATGACTATGGCATCCATCCATAACAAGCATATATTCTTCCATTCCTCATTAGAAATTTGGAGAGTTGGGTGCTGGTGTATTAGTTTTTTTGTTCTTTTAGATGGTGACCAATCTGTCTCTAGTTCTTTTACAAGTGCTTCGTTTCTATGGTTAGATTCCTTTCCAGTTTTGATTCCATAGCAACCATTGTAGCCTATCAGTGACTCCTTATAAGAGATAGGAGCTTCAATTCCTTGAGGCATTGAAGTTTTTATTATGGTTTACATTTTCAGCAGGGCCATCATGTGATTGCACTTCTATTTGTTGGTCTTGATGATTCACATCGCTGTCCATGCTTATCTGTTGAGTCTGGATTTGTGAATGATGTTGAGTTTCTAGATGTGAATGTTGTTGAGCTTCTGTTTCTTTATCGATCATCACATCATTTGCTTTAGAGTTGTTTCTGTGCAATAAATAAGTTTCCTCCTTGGACGCAGGTGGATTCATAGACTCTTTATATGATTGTGTAGTTGAAAAGATAAAGTTTGGATTGATTGCTTGTTTGGTGATCATGAAGTAGGGTAGAGTAGAGCAGAGTAAACACTGGATCAAGAGACAAGAAAGAGAACAAGGGAGAAGTAGAACCTTCTCTCCAGGAAACTAGAGAGAGGGTAGAGCTTCTCTCTCTAGCATTTCATAGATAGACGTGCATTTATTTTATTTTTTTAAAGCTAACTGTCTTAAGGGAAAATACTTCTGACAAATCTATAGCACACATAGCCAACAAGTGTTTTGTGAAAGGAGGCTAAATATCTATTCTTGCATATAAAAACAGAAGTCTTAGTGCGCATGCGTTTATAATATCTTTTGCATACAAATAATAATAATAATAATAATAATAATAATAATAATAATAATATTTAAATTGAACAGTGTGAATGATTATGGAATAAAATGAGGTATTATTTTTTAATAAAAATTAATTATTATTAATAACAATTAAGTAAATTAGAAAACTAAATTTCAGTGAATCTTGGGCTCAAAATTTAAAGATAAAATTTATTCAAATTCAAGTTAATGGTAAAGCCTTCAATTTAAGATGATGATGATTTACCGTTCAACCATAATTTCTGTTGGGCTTTCTTTTATTTATTTATTTCCTTCCCTTTGCATTGAGGGCTTTTTATTTCCAATCATGAGTGATGAGCCCATCTGCGCGATTCTGCCAAGCTGTTATTAGTGGCTGCTATCATGTAACCAAAGCGAGGCGCAAATAATTGACGGTATTTGCGGCGTGATTCTTGAAGACTGGGACTCAGTCATTTGGAAACGATTGGCTGGGGTCTCATGCCTTGCTAGGGTTTTAAACCCTCGCCTCGTTTTCGGAGGGTTCTCCGCACGGCGGAGCGATGCCGTCTATGGCAATCTTTTCTCGGCACAGGCCGAGTGTGAGGGAGGGTTTCGTTTGGCTCGGTGCGTTTGTGCACTGGGCAATTCGGTTTTGTGTGTGGGCATTCTCAAAGAGGGTTGATGTCAATTTTGGGATATTGGTCTTCGGTAGAACGGTTGAACGATCTGAGGCAGAGGCGACTGGGATCTAAGGCAAGTTTGAGGATTTTGAAGGAGGAAATTGTGAGTTTGTGTTCTCTTTGTGCGATGAACGATGAAGGTGGTGGCAAATGCGCGTCGATGTTAGTGGCAAATGTGCGTCGATTTTCCCTCCTAATCACCTGTCCGCCACTTTCATTCCTTCCACTCTCTCTTCTAGAATGTCCTAAGCAAGAGACAGGGGGTGTACATGTATTTGATTCGGTCACAACCGAAGGCAGCACTAAGAAGGTGAAGGGGACAGTGCGCGTCTATTTGAAGTGCCATCTGTGACCCAGTTCATGTTGTTCTTGGTTGGCGGTGAGGGTCATCAAGGGAGGCGGAGGACAAATGAGAATGAGATCGACATCCACTCTGACCCCTTCAGGTTGTTTAAATATCTTGTCGCTTTTGCCCATTAACGATCTATATCAGAATATAGAAGCCAATAATCCCTGTCTTCTCCGCTGTTCTTCTTTATTTTTCTTCTTCAGTCATATTGCCATGCTTTTTTATTCCCCCCCCCCAAAGTTCTGATCAATTGTTCTTAATTACTTGTTCGTTTGTTTTCCTCCTTCATCTAGGATTTCTCCATTAAATTAACCTTTGGAAGAAGAATTTGCGATGGGGGAAAGGATTTGGGAGGAGTGAAGAATGGTAATTGATCCAACATCTCTCACGGTTAATGCACTTATATTTTGCTAAAAAAATTATCCTTTCTCTTCCTCTATGCTTCAATTACCCTACCGAATGATAGCATTCAATAGATACAAAGCTTGGTCATTTCTGTCGATTTCTCCTTCCATTCTTCATTAGTTTTTAAACTTTAAGTCTTTCTCTCTCTGCATCATCCTTCCTTTACTTCTACAGTGCACCACAACCAAAACTCTTCACTATAGTCTAAATAGAATCATTTTACATTGTGCTCTTCAAATATGGTTTTCATGCTCATCATTTTCTTTTGGACATCGAGAAGAACCGCAGCACCCTCTTTTGGAAACTTGTGAATGTTGTTTGTATTATGTACTTGATTTTTATATTGTGTCTGTATTGCTTCACAAAGTTTGGTTGATTGGATTACATCTCAGATTCCTTCATTTAATGGTGAATGGTCAACAGTTTTTATTTTGGGCTTATGATTAATATAAACTTGCTAATAGTCTTTTATTTGTGGGTGTTATGATTGATTGTTGGATGTGGTCAAATATATAGAAGAGCACTGAATATATCTTTTGATATATTTGAATTGGGTTTAACTTACATTGTTCCTTTGTGAGCAGTGATTTCTTACATTGAATACTCTATAGTGTATGAGATGTTAATTTGCTGCCAGAATAGAAAGCTGATTTGGTATTAAAAGTTTAAAACATATAATTTAGCATGTGTTTAGTCTTAATAGTATTTGCTAAACCACAATTAAATGCTTGATCTCCGTCCCCTTGTAATAAACTTGTGTGCTTAGGCATATGAGTTGGAACTTCAACATGAGTTGGGGCTATTGCATTTTGACCCTGTTGATCGGCATCATATACGTGGTTGAAGCAAGAAATTCTTTATTTGTTAGCCATCAAATAGGGTAATAAGTAGTAATGGATTTTTTTTATTGGTCTGAAAAAAAAAAACCAATCCATTACTTCAAAGAAAACAATATCATACTCACTGGCATGTTTTATTATGTGGACTTTGTGGTCAATGTCTGTAGTATGTATGGAACCAAGTTCATTGTGAACTTACTTGAGAGGAAAACAAGGTTTAACCTCCATTTTCATCTCAAGACGCGGCATAGAAAGCTATGCTCATGCATTTTCTGACAACTGTGGTGATAAATTATGTTTTTTAGAGTATACTTCAGGAAACAATACTCTGATTCTCTTTTGAGTTTACTTCAGCAAACAACACTCCAATTCTCTTTTGCTTGAATGGGAAAAAAAGCTCGGTAAAATAAAATTTGACTTAAATTTTTTGGATGCAGCGCTCCTTGTGACATTGTTGGTGATATTAGCTATGAAGAATTGCAGGCAGCGGCATATGAGGATGCTAAGCATGGGATGACCTTCCAATCAATTGTAAATTGACAGTCAAGTTAATGTAACAGCTGGCCTCTTTTCACTCTCAATTTGGTAGTTTGTGATTATTCACACTGAAAAATTCCATCTAAAAATCTCATTGGGTAACTTGGTCTTTTCCAAAGTCTCCTCACTCATTTGGGCAGTTTTACCCTACTGGATTAATATTAATATCATTGCAGATTTTTGGTCAGAAAGAAAATATTCTCCTTACATTCGTGATGTATTGGTCTAGCTGTAAACAGTTGCATCAATATGTTTAACCTTTTTTTTTTTCCATATTCTTCTTGATTTTTTAACCTTTCGTTAATTCTTAGGAATTGATTTAAGCTCAAAAAATAATTACTCACTTGACTTTGGTACTGCTTGAGAAATTTCCCTTATGCTGACAAGTTGATAAGAACTTAGAATAGTAGGGATTAGGAAGAGTAATCTGCTAAGTTAGTCAGAGCAAGGATCTCACTCTAAATAACTTAACAGCCAAGTAGGAGAATCTCCAAAGGAGTAACGGGTTTACTTCTTCATTCATATCCTGCTGTGTATGGGAGCTTGGATATTTAAAATAAAGGAGTACAACTGAATAATTCAAATAATGCAAGATACTAGCCTAAAAATTAGGAACTAACACGCAGGAACCTCCCTAACAACCTTGAGGTCCTATTATTTAGCAACTAATACTTAAAACAGAATAAAAATTCAAATAACAATCCAAATAACAGCAATAATTAATTTAAATCAGATAAATCTCTTAAAACATGCATGACTGCATCAGTTTCAACTATCTTCCTCTTCTTTCTACGATGATAAGTTATTAGTGGTCTCCTAAGCTAACTTGGATCCTTATCATTACTCCCCCCTGAAAAAATGACTTGTCCTCAAGGTGGAAGGTTGGAAATTGCTGTGCAAAGAGATCATAATCTTCCCAACTTGATTCATCCTTTGGTCTGGATTCCCACTGGATCAATAACTCCAAATGAGGTCCCTTCCAGTGATGAGATAGTACTGTTTCAGGTGCCAAAATGAGTTCAAAATCCGTTGAGAGTGGCAATTCAGCTAGAGGGTCCAGAGGAGGCATCCCTGAGCTCCTCGCAATAATGAGACATGAAAAATTGGGTGAATTTTAGCTGTTGAAGGGAGCTTCAGTTCATAAGCCTTTGGTCCCACCTTGCAAACTATGCTATAAGGCCCAAAAAACCTAGGTGAGAGCTTGTCATGATTCTTGTGTGACAGTGAGCGTTGCCTGAAGGGCTGAATCTGTAAGAAAACTGTATCTCCTACCTCAAAAGAGAGCTCATGCGGATGATGGTTAGCATACATCTTCAGTTGGTGTTGAGCTTTGTTCAAATTATCCTTGAGCAGTTGCAGCATTTGGTCTCTAGTTTCCAATTGTACAGCAAGGTCATCAATATGAGTTTCACCTTTAATGAAAGGATGAAGGGGAGGTGGGTCCCTACAATACACCACCTTGAAGGGAGTAGTGTTGTGCCAACATGGAAACTGCTGTTGAATGAAAATTCAGCCCAACATAAAAACTTATTCCAAGAATGTGGCTGTTCATGTGCAAAACACCTTGGGCAAGTCTTAAGACAACGGTTGACCACTTCAATTTGCCCATCACTCTGTGGGTGGCAGGTAGTATTCATTTGAATGTGAGTTTGACTTAATTTGAACAATTCTTGCCAAAAGGCACTCAAGAAAAGTGAGTCCCTATTTGAAACAATGTAATGAGGTTTGCCATGCAAACGAACAATTTCTTTACAAAAACGAGTGGCCACAGATTTTGCAGTATGAGGATGTGATAGGGGAATAACATTGTAGTATTTACTCAGCCTAACAACTACCACCAATATAGTGTCAAAGCCACCAGATTTGGGCAACCCCACAATAAAATCAAGGGAAATATCTTCCCAAATTTGGGTAGGAATAGGTAAAAACTGCAAAAAAACCAGCAGGAGATAGAGTTTCATACTTATTCTTCTGACAAGTAAAGCATTGCTGTGCTATAGCTTTCACATCATGTTTCATTTTGGGTCAGTAAACTGTATTTGATAGAAGCTTTAAAGTTTTTAAGAAGCCCCCATGACCCCCAGAAGGCGTCACATGTGCCTCTTGTAGCAGCTTGGAGTGAGGAGAGGAGCTTTGGGGAATGACCAAGCGCCCATTAAAATACAATTTCTGCTCAACCAAGCTGTAACCAGGGTGAGAGCTTGGATTTTCTTTCAACGCAGCAATGATAGCAGCTGTAAATGAGTCAGCTATCAAAGCCTGCTGCAATTCTAGATACTTCAATGGTACAGGTATCACCATAGTGAGAAAATCAGCATGTTGTGGCCTCCTGGACAGTGAATCAGCCCCAATATTTTCTTTTCCAGCCTTATACACAAGAGTAAAATCAAAGGAAAGGAGTTTAAGGATGAGGCGTTGTTGGGTATTTGTTAAAATTCTTTGCTGTAGCAAATTCTTGAAACTGCTATGATCAGTCCTCATTGTAAAATGCCTCCCCAATAAGTAATGACGCCATTTTTGGAGTGCTAATACTGACGCCAAGAGCTCTTGATCATAAGCAAATTGAAACCTATTAGAGAAAGATAGCCCTTTGTTATAAAGAGCAATGGGATGGTCATTCTGCATAAGAATTGCCACAACACCATCCATGAAGGCATTACATTTTACAACAAACTCAGCAGTAAAGTTAGGAAGTTTTAAAACAGGAGCAATAATAAGATGACATTTAAGCCTCTCAAAGCTCTCTGTGCTTCAGGTGACCAGCAAAAAGCATTCTTTTTAGTTAATTCAGTAAGGGGATGAGCAATAATACCATAGTTCATGACAAACTGTCAGCAATAGCCTGTAAGCCCTAGGAAGCCATGAGGCTTGGTCACATTGGTAGGTTTTGACCACTCACTCACAGTGCTTATCTTTTCAAAGTATGTTTCTACTCTTTGTGCTGAAACTTTATGGCCCAAGAAGGATACACAAGTCTGTCCAAATTCACACTTCTTAAAGTTGGCATGGTAATGTTGTTGTTGCAGGGTGGTGAATGCTATTTGGAGGTGCTCTTCATGCTGCTTTGAAGTGGGACTATAGACTAGGATATCATCAAAGAAAACTAGTACAAACTTTTGAAGATAAGGGCGAAAAAGATCATTCATAGCTGCTTGAAAAGTAGCAGGGGTGTTTGTTGGTTTGAAAGGCATGATGACAAATTCATAGTGTCCACTATGTGTCCTGAATGTCGTCTTGTGAATGTCAACTGGTAGGACTCGAACTTGGTGGTACTCGGAGTGAAGGTCGATCTTAGAGAAATAAGTGGCACCATGTAACTCTTTTGAAAGCTCATCAATGTTGGGAATTGGGTATTTATTTGGGACCGTGATCTAGTTCAAAGCCTTATAGTATGCACAAAATCTTTCTTTACTAATAAGACTGGACTAGCAAAAGGGCTTGAACTTGGCTGTATGAAGCCTTTCTATAACAATTCATCTACTTGTTGCTCAATCTCAGTCTTCTGGAAGTAAGGATAGCGATAAGGACGCAAGTTAGGAGGTTGAGCCCCCAGTAGGAGATGGATGGCATGATAATGATCTCTGAAAGGCGGCAAGGTGGTGGGTTCATTAAACAAACTATCAAACTCCACCATGAGCTCATCCACATCTATTGACTGAGCATCCAGTGATCTCAATTTAAGCTCAGAAGAAAACATTGAGTGTAAACTTGCCTTTTGGTTGGTGGATGGAGGCACTCCTTGAAGCTTATACCTCTTACCATCAATCCAAAAAAAAAAAACATTTCATTCCAGTTGGCTTGGATTGTGTTCAATGAGGCTAATCACTTAATTTCTAGGACTAAATCTGTTCCCGCAAGAGAGAAGGGGTAGGAGTCTTGCTTAAGAGTTAAGCCTACAAGTTTTACTTCCGCTTCTTTACATACCTTGTTGCAGTGAACAATTTTGCCATCTCTAATTTGAACTCCAAAAATGGACATAGAGCAAGTAGGCAAGCTTGGTTCTTGAACCAATAAATCAAAAATGAAATTATGTGTGGATCCACTATCCACAAGTAGCAAGACATCACGATTTTGCACTAACCGAGTTTCATAGTTGTTGCAGTGTTATTGCCTAGTATCGCATTAAACGAGATCTCTATAGTTTCTGGAATCTCATCTTCAGCTTTTGTAACAGCTTCGTTTTACTCAGATAGTGGTTGGCCATCCTCGTCGATCTTCATAAGAGAGAGAAGAGGTTTTGCAGCGATGCCCAGGCTGAAAAACATCCCCACAACGGAAGCAGAGACCTTTATCCCTGCAGTGTTGCCGTTCGGAGTCCGAGAGAGCAAGTCTAATCAGCGTTGTGCTTGTTGGATGGAGGTTTGAAGATGACGCGTTAGAGCTCCTAAGTTCTTTTGGTGTAAATGCTGAAGCTGTCCCTTGTGAGTCACGTGCAGAGTTATTTTGTTGGCTGAAATAAAAATTGGACTGATTTTGATCATAAGAAGTTGTGGGCTTGGGCCCATGTTGAAGTTGAGACATTTTATCGTATTCTAGGGCAAGACTTACTGCCTTAAACACAGCATGTGGCATTCGCACATCAACTCTCAATTCTTCCTTTAAGCCAATTAAAAAAACTCCAATAAGGCAATGTTTTGGCTAGTGAGAAACTCGGGTACACACTTGGCAAATTCTTGTCTATATTCTTGAATAGATCTCGTTTGCTTGATAGAACAAAGGTGCTCATTAGGATTCTGGAATTTAGGCGGTCCATAGTGCTCTTGCAAAGCCCTCATGAGTTCATCCTAGTAATCATCCTAGTAAAGTAAGGTGCGTGCTGAATTAATCCAAGAGAATAAATCCAGTGCATCTCCCTCTAAATTCATGGAAGCAACATCTACCTTCAAGTCTTCTGGTGTTTGATAATACTGGAAAAATTTTTCAGCCTTCAAAATCTAGCCTCGTTGGTCCCCTCTACTAAATTTTGGAAAATCCATTTTTGTATATGGTGGTCGTGGGCCTCTTTTGTCAAAATCATCTTCACTGTCTTCCTCCTAATGAGAGTGCCTATAATGACCTTCCATAGTTCGCCTGCCTCTACCATTTACAGAAGCCTCAAGTGCCTCTACCTTTTCTTTCAACAAATCCAAGCGTCTCTAATTTGGAAGCAATTACTGTTAATAGGTCATCTGAAAATGGGTTTACAGTGGATTCATTGCGTGGGGGGTTATTGGAGGAAGTGGCATTTGAATCTATAGTTTTGTTGCTTGAACGTGTGGTCACCATGTTGATCGAACGTAGCTTGGATACCAAATTGATAAGAACTTAGAATAGTAGGGATTAGGAAGAGTAATCTACTAAGTTAGCCAGAGCGAGGATCTCACTCTAAATAACTTAACAGCCAAGTAGGAGAATCTTCAAAGGAGTAACGGGTTTATTTTTTCATTCATATCCTGCTGTGTATGAGAGCTTGGATATTTAAAATATAGGAGTAAAACTGAATAATTCAAATAATGCAAGATACTAGCCTAAAAATCAGGAACTACTTTGCAGGAACCTTCCTAACAACCTTGAGGTCCTATTATTTAGCAACTAATACTTAAAACAGAATAACAATTAAAATAACAGCAATAATTAATTTAAATCAGATAAATCCCTTAAAACATGCATGACAGCATCAGTTTCAACTATCTTCCTCTTCTTTCTACGATGATAAGTTATTAGTGGTCTCCTAAGCTGACTTGGATCCTTATCACAAGTAGCTTTATGGTCAAATTTTTTTCATGCAAGAGATTGTTCTTTGACGGCCCTTTTATTCTATTATGCCTTTTAGCTAGAAGTAAATGATGCTTATTTTCATTTCAGGTTTTCCCTGTTAAAACAGAGCTATTGAGGCCCCAAGAGAAAATGGAAAGTCCCATAACTGATTTGGTTAAAAAGGTATCTGTAATTCCCCAACATCATTTTATCAATGTATCTGTCTATTTAATATGTTTAATTTGTAATTTCCCAACATTATTTTATCGATGTATTTGTGTATTTGATATGTTTAATTTGGTAATATACTAGGGGGTTTAAATAAGTTCTTGAATGCTATTGTAGAGCTTAGAAGATGCAACTGATGTGTAATTTCAAATGTTTATGGATTTTTTTTTAAAAGAGTTTTGAGTCTTTTTTATGAACACGCTCCTCTACCAAAGAGCAGTAAGGAATTGTTTGGAATCATTGCAAGTGCTTTTTAACTAAAAAAATTTGTAAGCGCATTTTTGAATGGTTCTCTAAGGAGTTAGTTTATTTTTATTAATGTCAGGAACTGATTTATTTTATATTTTATATCTTGGATCCATTACCCATTGATCCCAAGCCACTGGGTAATTCAAGAAGGAATATTGATGTCAAGCATCTCTTGAAGGATTGCAAGTTGCTTGTTATGGATCACACCTTCAACTTCAAGTGCTTGAAGTGCTTCAAATTAGGTTGTATCATCTCCTTCAATTTTTCTTTCCCAAAATATTGCTAGTTGATTTTTGTGATTGGGAATTGTCTGGGGGGGTGTAATCCAGTAGAAAAAAAAATCATCCATTGCATTTAGGTTTTGTCATTTTGAAGCTTTCTTTCCCTTAGGTGTTGCTTTCATTTAGGTTGATAAGTCTATTTGCATTGAGGGTAATGTAGCATTTAAGTGTGGGGGGAAGTGTGTTTTAGGTCATTTGGCCAAAATTTTTAAAAAAATTTAAAAAACAGTTGTTTTGATATAAAAATTCTTAGTTTGATGAGATGCCAATGAGATTTGAAGTGTTAGACTTGGCTGTTTCAAGTGTAGCTAGGATAGGATAGAATGTTCTTACTTGGTTTGCTTGAGCTAGGGGATAACATAGCCCTGATGGAAGGTTATTTTGAACCTATGTTGATTCCTTTCTAGTGTGCATTTTCCACTTATTCCATTTCATTCTCCAGAACTTGTTCTAATTCTTTATCAAGCCTACTTTTGCATATGCATTGTGAAAATGATCAAGGCATTCGTATAAAATAGCCAGTCTAGCCAAATAGCCAACCTAACATGATTATATCCTTTGCTAGCCACTTTGGGCCTGTTGATTATTTTCTTTCATTCCATTCATTATTTACACCCTCTTGCTTTCTAGGAATGCATGTTATGCTATATTTATTATTGTTGGGATTCATTTGCATGTCTAGTATTCAAGTTTTGGATGTTTTGAATTGTATAAAATATTTGATATGAATTTGAATGAATTGAAGGTGAAAGCTGAAATGATTGTTTTGCAATAGCCATAAAAAAAAAGAAAAGAAAACAAGGAGAAAAAGCCAAGAAAAGATTGTCAAAAAGAAAAGGAACAAGGGCGATACAGCTAGGAAGAAAAAGAAAAGAGAACAAGGCGAAAAAGTCAAGAAAAGATTGTCAAAAAAGAAGAGAGAAAAAGGCAATAGGCAATGTGAAAAAATGTTTAAAAAAATGGAAAGAAAAAACCAGGAAAAAGAAGAAAAAAGAGTTATTGCTTGCTTGGTTATGAATCACTTTGCTCTTAATTTATAGTATTATTGTATAATTTCCATGTCTTGAACCTAGCTCATGCTTATGAATCCCATGTCATTGGTTTGCTGGATAAATGTGTACATGTGTTATACCTTTTTCCTTTCCACATGCATTCTTACATCCACTTTCCACCCTTTACATTACAACCAAATGAAAGACCTTTTGATTCATGCATGCATTTTGCTGATAAGTGGTGGAGATTTAGAATTTTTACAAGCCTATGGTAGAATGATTGGATAAGTGGACTTGAGTGAAAATTTACCCCTAAACACTAGTGAGTTGAGAGTAAACACTTTTCCCTGTGTTGTTATTTGCCTATCCAAGTTTACTAGGTTTGCATTCTGAATATTCTAGTTGCATGAGGATCATTTCAGGTTGATCATGGAGAATTGAATTGGCATAATCATCATTTTGAGCATGATGAACTCATTTATGTTTTCTATATATATATATATATATATATTTTAACTTCTTGAAATTTTGTCCAGGAGTGCAATAGCTATGTGTGGGGGATTTTGATGAGTGATATTTCATACCTATTTGTCACCCTCATTTTCCTTGGTTTTTGTCACTTAATCTTTACAAAAATAAGTATTTTAAACACTTTTTTTAATCATTTGAGTTGTGATTTTGGGATTTTTATGGTTAAAATGCAATATTGAAAGTTTTGGGCCAAAATTGTAATTTTCAAAAATATGTTCCAAAATTTCCCACATTTTATTAGTTTTCATATTTGAGTTCTACATCCCTAGGATGAATTTAGTTTGAGTTCATTCTCTTTAGTTAAGGAACAAAGCACACATTAACTACTTAGTTTCGTTATGTCCTAACATAAGACACTTTAACTACTTGGTTTAGTTATGTCCTAGGTTGTCTTCCGACCTAAGTGTGAGTGTACTAGGTTGTGAATTAACTTTGGGAATAATTTAAGTTTTCTATGTATGAAATTTTATTTTTAAATTAACTAATATTCATAACAATTTTTTCTTGCCATTCTACTTTTATTGCATTTGTCCCTTCTCCTCCTAAGAGGATGTTTTTTTTTTTCTCCGAAGAGTTTGAGTCTTCAGTGACAAGCTCCAACATGAGCACTATAAACTGATTGGAATCATTGAAGGGCAAGCTGAGCTAGATCCACAATTTAATGTAAGTGCTTTTCTTTAATGGTTGTTTAGGGAGTTTGTTCATTTTTTTAATGTCAGGAGTTGTTTTACTTTTTTTTTTTAAAATGGAATTCTTTTATTCTTTATTCTTCTTCCTGTGTTCTTTTTCCCACTTCATATTTGACCTGTCTTTGGAGATGGGAATATTTTGCATTAACCATGTATTGAGCACTAGGCTTCATGTTGGGGGCAATTTTTAGGATGAATAATATGTTTAGAGTTGGTGGAGGATACTTGGATAAAAGTTCAAACTATGTTTGTAGTTATTTTATTGTCTTGCTTGACACAGGGAAATTGATCACATGGGGGAGCTCTGTCTCTCTGTTTTTTCTCTGAAGTTTCTTTTCCTCCTTGGGCTTTCCTTTTCTTTTCTCTTTCCCTCTTCCTGTTGTTTATTGCTTGTTGCTTCTGGTCTTTGTTGTTGCTGATGGATCCTTTTCATGGAAAGTTTGTTATTTCTTCTTGGTGCAAGTATCATTATGTTCATGGAATCATTTGGGACAGTCGCAAGTTTCATCTGGCTAAGTTGAAGTTGAGGGGGTGTGTTTCTTTGGTTCTATTCTTTAATAACGGGTTCACTCATTACTTTGAACGTCATGAGGATTTGCTTTTCATGTTGAATGGTGGTCCGTACGTTTTATAAATGATGGCCTTGTTATCTTACAAGAATGGCAACCTTTAATTCCCTTGCATTTGAATCAATTTTCCAGTTGATTTTTATACGTTAGAAACTTCTTGGTTATTTGGATGTCAGGTAGGAAAATTTTGAGTTCGATCAAAAATGCCCCTGGAGAGGTTATGGTCTTTGTTTCAAGGCTAGTCTTCCTCCTTCAAGAAATCTAAGGTTTCATGGAAACCTCACGTTTGCCTCTGGGGTATCTTTCGCTTTCTTCATTCAATGTGAATGTCTCAACCGTGTTTGTTTTAACTGCTGTCAGATTGGCCGTGTTCAGGCAATGTGCAATCATTCAATTTCCTTGGATCCTTTCAATTTTCTTAAGTCATGGTTCCTTCATGGTCCTTCCAATCTTAGCATTTTGGTATAAATTTTGTTCTTTATAGATGGATAAATTTTTTGTTTCTATAAATTGTCTTATTGGTGATTGTATTTTAGATTAATTATTTATTTACCTGATACAGTTGGTTTTGTTAGTGATTGTCTTATTAGTGATTGTTTAATACAGTTGGTTTTGTATCTTTTTTGTATCAATGATATTTTATTTTGAGACACAAGGCATTCATTCATTTTATTTCATTATTTTTGGAAGACTAATCTAGACCATCCATTCTGAAAGAAATCGTATTGATAATGAGCTTTTAACCAATTTGTCCATTGATTTGATTGTGGCTTACTCTCATTCCGGATTGAACTGTTTTTTCCTCAAAATTGTCTTCCTTCATCATTTAGCTTATGACTTTAGCACTTCCTTGTCTCGTACTTCTTTTTATTTTTATTTTTGGGAAATCCCTAACTTTTACTGGCCAATGTTTTGACAATGGCGAGGCAGAGCAATCACTTGCTTTTTACACAGGGTGCTCTGCATCAATAGCTACACTAGCGAAGACTATTCATGAGTCAAAGTGTGTTCTGTTTGTTTTTTTGGTTTGGTCTTGTTTGTTTCAATGAAGTGTGTTTCTATTTGGGGTGATGGAATATGAGATAATTTATTTGCCATTTTAATTTGATGTGAAAATGTAGGTTTTAGATTGGAGATTTTTTATTAAACTTTTATTTTTCTTATTGATAATGTATTTTTTTTTGTTTTAATCTTTGTTTATTTATTAATTTATTTTCATATTTATTTTGTGTTATTGTATAATCATTATTCATCTTTTATTTATTTGGTAATATTGTTCAATTCACCAATAAAACATTTATTATTTATATTTATTTTCATTATATAATGCTTATTATTGTTAGTCTTCTTTTCATGTTTGTTCTTTGTAGATGGATAATTGCTATAAATTTTTTGTTAATTATTATTTTGATACAGTTGGTTTTGTATCTTTTTCTTATGAATGTTATTTTATCTTGAGACACATTGCATTTAATTCATTTTATTTCGTCATACTGAATGAAATCGTATTGATAATGGGTTTTAACCAATTTGCCCATTAATTTGATCGTGGCTTATGGTCATTCCAGATTGAAATTTTTCCTCAAAATTGTCATTTTCTTCTTTCTTATTTTGCTTATGACACAAGTGGTTCTTTGAATATGGGATAATTTATTTGCCATTTTAATTTGATGTGGAAATGTAGGTTTTAGATTGCACATTGTAGCAAGTGCAATTTACTTCATTTTTTTCTTTCTTTGTTATCCCTAACTTCTATTGGCCAATGTTCTGACAATGGGGGAAGAGTGATCACTTGCTTTTTAGGGTGCTCTGGTTCAGTAACTACACTAGTGAAAATTGTTGGTGAGTCAGAGTTTCTGTTTGTTTCTTTGGTTTTTTCTTGTCTTTCCATGAAGTGTGTTTCTTTTACTGATTTTACCTCATTGGTTTTTACACAGGTGCTCTACTTCAGTAGCTACACTAGCGAAGACTGTTTGTGAATCATTGTCTGTTCTGTTTGTTTTTTTGGTTTTTTTTTCTTGGTCTTGTCTTTCTGGGTAATGGAATATGGGATAATTTATTTGCCATTTTAATTTGATGTGAAAATGTAGGTTTGAGATTGCAGATTGAGGTATAGGGCAATTTAATTTTATTACACGGGTGTATCTTGCACCCCTCAACTACATCATATGTTGACATATAATTTCTATTTACCTTTCTTTTTTTAACTGGGTTTTTTCATGTTGCCTATTAATTTCACTTGATTATTTTTTTGCTTTCTAATGGGTGTTTAATGTAATTGGTTCTTTATTGGAATATTTTATTATTTATTTTGTTCCTTTTATTATAATTCCCTCACTTTCAAAGACTTATTTTCATTATATAATGCTTACTATTGTTAGTCTTCTTTTCATGTTTGTTGATTTTTTTTTTGTTTCTATTTGTCTTATTAGTGATTGTATGTTTGAGTAATTATTTATTTACCTGATAATTGTTTACTACAGTTGGTTTTGTATCTTTTTCGTATGTGAGACACATGGCATTCATTCATTTCATTTTGTCATTTTTGGGAGACTCTAGAGCATCCATTCTGAAAGAAATTGTGTTGATAATGAGCTTTTCACCAATTTGTCCTTTGATTTGATCTCTCCGGATTGAATCGTTGTTGACTTCAGTACGAAACTTCATTTTTCTATTTTTGTCATCCCTAACCTCTATTGGCCAAGTTCTGACAATGGCGGTGCAGTTGCTCTGCTTCAGTAGCTACACTAGCAAAGACTGTTTGTGAGTCATAGCGTGTTTTGTTTGTTTTTTTGGTTTGGTCTTGTTTCTGTGAAGTATAATTTTATTACAAATGGGTGCATCTAGCACCATTAAACTACATCATACTATTCTTGATCAGGTACATCATAAATTTTATAATTTCTTAAAGCTAGCTAATTGCCATTCTTTTTTTAACTTGATGGGATTTTACTGATTTCACTTTAATTTCTTTTAAATAGGTATTATTCAATACAATTTTGGCTTGTTATTTTGTCATTTCTCTTTTTTTAACTTGATCCTCATACTTTCTCTTATTTTTCTTATTGACTTTGTTTATTTATTAATTTATTTTTATTTTGTGTTATTGTATAATCATTATTCAACTTTTATTTATTTGATAATATTGTTCAATTCAACAATAGAACATTTATTATTTTTATCTTATTAGTGATTGTATTTTTGATTAATTGTTAATTATTATTAATGCAGTTGGTTTTGTATCCTTTTATGAATATTATTCGTCAGTGATGGAATATGTGATATTATTTGTCAGCGGTAAAGGCAATTTTTATTATTATTTTTTTGCTTTCTAATAGGTACTATTTAATATAATTGGTTCTTTATTGTATAATTTTGGTTTGTTATTTTATCATTCTCTTTTTCACTTGATTCCCCATCTTGTTTATTATATTATTTTATTATACATTTTTTTAGCTCTTATTTTTCTTATTGATATTTTTTTGTTTTTGTCTTAGTTTATTTATTAATTTATTTTGTGTTATTGTATAAACATTATTTGATGATGTTGTTCCTTTGATTACAATTCACTTTCAAGACTTATTTTTACTTATTTTTGGTCTTCATGTTTGTTCTTTATGGATTTTGTTTCTACAAATTTTGTCTTGTTAGTGATTGTATTTTCAATTAATTATTTTACCTAATAATTATTGCTTAATACAGTTGGTTTTGTATCTTTTTCATATGAATGATATTTGTTTTATTTCAAGACACATGGCATTCATCCATTTTCTCATTCCTGGTTGAACCCTTTTGTTTGCTCTTCTTTTCAATCCTTTAGACATGTCATGTCTGAGAATCATCATTTTTTCTTCCTTCATTATTTTGCTTATGACTTCAGCACCTCCTTGTCTCCTACTTTATTTTTTTCTTTCTTTGTCATCCCTAACTTCTATTGGCCAATGTTCTGACAATGGTGGGGTAGAGAAATCTACACTTGGTGCTCTGCTTAGTAGCTATAGTCTGACATGTGAGTTTGAGTCTGTTCTGTTTTTGTTTTTGGTTTTTCTTGGTCTTGTCTGTTTTCATGAAGTGTGTTTCTGGGTGTTGGAATGTGGGATAATTAATTTGTCATTTTAATTTGATGAATTGTAGATTGTGGAGGGGTTCATCTAGCGCCACTCACTACATCATACTTGTTGTTGACCAGGTAAATTTAACAATAATCAAAGATATTTTTACTTCGAGCTAGCTATTTACCGTTATATTTTTAACTTGCTTTTTATCTTTCTCTTGATTCCCTATCTTGTTCATTATATTATTTTATTATACATATTTTTATCTCTTATTTTTCTTATTGATAACTTATTTTTTCTGTTTTTGTCTTAGTTTGTTTATTAATTTATTTTCATATTTATTTTGTGTTATTGTTTAAACATTATTCACCTTGTCCCCCACTTTTATTTTTTTCTCTCTGTCATCCCTAACTTCTATTGGCCAATTGGCAGAACAGAGCAATCACTTGATTTTTACACAGGGTGCTTTGCTTCAATAGCTACACTTGTGTGAGTAATTTGTTTTTTTTTCTTGGTCTTTGTTTGTTTCTGTGAAGTGTGTTCTTTTTAGGTGATGGAATGTCACATTTTAATTTGATGTCAAAATGTAGGTTTCAGATTGTAGATTGTGGTAAGGGCAATTTAGAGGGGGTGCATCAAGCACCACTCAACTACATCATACTTTGAAATTGAATGATGATTATACAATAACAATATGTAACAAATGAAGGAGATAGAACAATATCTATAATAAGAATAAATGAAAGAAAGTAAATTTGCATAGTGAAGAAAAAAGATATATAATTAAATGAATTAGCAATAAATCTCAACTTAACTGTGGTCATTCGGATTTTCAGGCAAGGACCCATCAGCCTACCAAGCTTGCATGGGTGATATGACACCAACAAGGGCGGAAACCCGCCTTCAACCATCATGAAGTAAAGCCCCTGGGTGCGATGCCTCATTATGGAGCGGTCCGACAATAGCTGGCAATGTATAGCTACAGGTTTGATATCCGGATTATAGCAAAACATGAAAGCAGTCTTCTTTCATATTGAGATTAACAAGTCGACAGTCTCAAAAGCTTGGCTGTAGACCTTTCTTCACAAAATCACTTCCTTCAACACAGCCTTCCTTCATTTCCTACTGACGTAGCCATAACAACACATAACCAGTAACCTTACAGGATTTTCGCAATTGCCACAAGCTTGCCCTAGGCTGTCAACTCTTTTCAGGACTTTTCAGAGACTTGCCACTAGCTTGGCATGGGTTGTCAAGGCTTGTTCATGCCTAGGCAACATTTGCCACGAGCTTGCCCTTTGTTGCCAACAATTGCAACAAGCTTGCACGAGGTTGCGAATGCAGGGCCTTGTCAATGTGTGCCACAAGCTTGTCATGGATTGCTAATGCTTGTTCGTGCCTTGGTAACACCTGCCACGGGCTCGTCCTTCATTGCCAACAATTGCCACAAGCTTGCACTAGGTTGCCAACTCTTTCCAGGGCTTTCTAGACACTTGCCACTAGCTTGGCATGGGTTGCCAAGGCTCGTTCGTGCTTAGGCAAAATTTGCCGAGCTCGCCCTTCATTACCAACAATTGCCATAAGCTTGTACGAGGTTGCCAACACTGTCCAAGGCCTTCCAAATAGTTACCACAAGCTTGGTATGGGTTGTCAACGCTTGTTCGTACCTAGGCAACACTTCCCACGAGCTCGCCTTTAGTTTTCCAACAATTGCCACAAGCTTGCACCTGACTGCCAATGCTTCCTAGGGCTTTCCAATGCTTGCCACAAGCTTGGCATGGTTGCCAATGTGCCTTTGCAGCGCTTGCCAGGGGTTCGCCCTTCGTTGTCAACAATTGCCAAAAGCCTGCACTAGGCTGCCAACGCTTTCCAGGGCCTTTCCAACACTTGTCACAACCTTGGCATTCGTGTCTTAGCAACACTTGTCACGAGCTCGTCATTTGTTGTCAACATTTGTCACAAGCTTGCACTTGTTCGTGCTTTGGCAACACTTGCCACAATCTCATTCTTGGTTGCCAACAATAGCCACAAGCTTGCAAGGGCCATCCAAAACATTTACCACATGTTCATGCCTTGGCAGTACTTGTCACGTCCTTTGTTGCCAACAATTGTCACAAGCTTGCATGAGGCAGCCAACACTTAAGGCTTGCCAATGCTTGCCATGGGTTGCCAACACAAGATTGCGCGAGGCTGCAAATGCTTCCCAGCATTAGCTACCGTGTGCAAGCTTGTGGTAATTGTTGGCAAGGAAAGACAAGGTTGTGGCAAGTGCTGCCAAGGCAGGAACAAGCAGTGGTAACTCATTTCAAGCTTGTGGCAGTTTGGAAGGCCTTGGTAGCTCTTGCCATGAGCTCACCCTTCGTTGCCAACATTTGCCACAAGCTTGCACGAGGCTGTCAAAGCTTCTCAAGGCTTTGCCAATGCTTCCTACAAGCTTGGCATGCTTGGCATGCGGTGCCAACGATTGCTCGTGCCTTGGCAGCTCTTGCCACGAGCTCACCCTTCGCTGCCAACATTTGCCACAAGCTTGCACGAGGTCACCCTTCGAGGCCAACATTTGTCAAAAGCTTGCGCGAGGCAACGTTTTTCTGGGGCTTGCAAATGCTTGCCAAAAGGTTGGCATAGGTTCCTTAGTACGAGCTCAGCTTTCGTTGCCAACATTTCCCACAAGCTTGCACGAGGCTGCCAACGCTTTTCAAGGCCTTGCCAACGCTTCCGACCAGCTTGGCATGGGGTGCTGCTCGGGCCTTGGCAGCTCTTGTCACGAGCTCACCCTTCATTGCTAACATTTGCCAGAAGCAAGAAGCTGCCAACGCTTCCCAGGGCCTTGCCAATGCTTGCCACAAGCTTGGCATGGGGTGTTAACGATTGCTCGTGCCTTGGTAGCTCTTGCCACAAGCTCACCTTTCGTTGCCAACATTTCCCACAAGCTTGCATGAGGCCGCTTCCTAAGGCCTTTTGCCATAAGCTTGGCATGGGTTGCCAACGATTGCTTGGCAACTCTTGCAATTGCTAACATTTGCCCTTGAGGCTGCCAACACTTAGGGCCTTGTCAATGCTTCAACAAGCTTGGCATGGGGTGCAAGCCTTGATAGCTCTTGCCATGGGCTCACCTTTCGTTGCCAAACATTTTCCAGAAGCAATCATGAGGCTGCCAAGGCCTTGCCAATGCTTCCCACAAGCTTGGCATGGGGTGCCAACGATTGCTCATGCCTTGACAGCTCTTGCCACGAGATCACCGTTCGTTGCTAACATTTGCCACAAGCTTGCACTGCCCATTGCTTACCACAAGCTTGGCATGGTGTGCAGAAGATTGCTTGTGCCTTGGCAACTCTTGCCACGAGCTCACCCTTCGTTGCCAACATTTACCAGAAGCAATCATGAGGCTGCCAACGCTTCTAGGGCCTTGCCAATGCTTCCCTGCTTGGCATGGAGTGCCACCAATTACTTGTGCCTTGGCAGCTCTTGCCACGAGGTCACCCTTCGAGGCCAACATTTGGCACCAGCTTGTGCGAGGCTGCCAGCACTTCCTAAGCACTTGCCAACGTTTGCCATATGGGGAGCCAATAGTTGCTCGTTCCTTGGCAGCTCTCGACACAAGCACCCCCTTCGTTGCCAATATTTCCCACAATATTTCCCACACGCTTGCACGAGGTTGCCAACGTGCGCTTGCCACAAGCTTGGCATGGGGTGCCATCGATTACTCGTGCCTTGGAAGCTCTTGCCACGAGCTCATCCTTCGTTTCCAACATTTGCCACAAGCTTGCACCTAATGCTTTCTTGCCAACGCTTCCCACAAGCTTGGTATGGGTTGCTAATGATTGCCCGTTCCTTGGCAGCTTTTGCCACGAGCTCACCCTTCATTGCCATCATTTACCACAAGCTTCCCAGGGCCTTGCCAACGCTTGCCATAAGCTTTGGCACGGGGTGCCATCCTTAGAAGCTCTTGTCGCGAGCGCACCCTTCGTTTCCAACATTTGCCACAAGCTTGCACAAGGCTCCCAACGCTTCCCTGCCAATGCTTCCCACAACCACAAGCTTGGCATGGGTTGCTAATGATTGCTTGTTTCTTGGCAGCTTTTGCCATAAGCTCACCCTTCATTGCCATCATTTACCACAGCTACCAACGCTTCCCAGGGCCTTGCCAACGCTTGCCACAAGCTTGGCCTGGGGTGCCAACGATTACTCGTGCCTTGGAAGCTCTTGCCGCGAGCTCACCCTTTCCAACATTTGCCACAAGCGCTTTCAACGCTTCCCAGGGCCTTGCCAACGCTTCCCACAAGCTTGGTATGGGTTGCTAATGATTGCGGCAGCTTTTGCCACGAGCTCACCCTTCATTGCCATCATTTACCACAAGCTTGCACGAGGCTGCCAACGCTTTCCAAGGCCTTGCTAATGCTTGCCACCAGCTTGGCATGAGTTGCCACTCGTGCCTTGGTAGCTCTTGCCACGAGCTCACCCTTCGTTCCTAACATTTGCCACAAGTGCCAACGCTTCCTAGGGACTTGTCAATGCTTGCCACAAGGTTGGCATGGGGTGTCAAGGATTGCTCATGCCTTGGTAGCTCCTGATACAAGCGCCCCCTTCATTGCCAACATTTGCCACAAGTTTGCACGAGGTTGCCAACGCTTCTGAGGGCCTTTGCCAATGTTTTCCACAAGCTTAGAATGGGTTGCTACCGATCGCTCGTTCTTTAGCAGCTCTTAGAACGAGCGCCACCTTCGTTGCCAATATTTGCCGCAAGCTACCAACGCTTCATAAGGCCTTGCCAACGCTTGCCACAAGGTTGGCATGGGGTGCCAACGATTGCTCGTTCCTTGGCAACGCTTGCCACGAGGTCATTCTTCATTGCCAACATTTGCCACAAGCTTGCAAGAGCCTGCCAACGCTTCCTAGGGACTTGTCAATGCTTGCCACAAGGTTGGCATGGGGTGTCAAGGATTGCTCACGCCTTGGCAGCTCCTGATACAAGCGCCCCTTCAACATTTGCCACAAGCTCGCACGAGGTTGCCAACGCTTCCGAGGGCCTTGCCAATGTTTTCCACAAGCTTAGAATGGGTTGATACCGATCGCTCGTTCTTTAGCAGCTCTTAGAATGAGCGCCACGTTGTCAATATTTGCCACGAGCTTGCACAACGCTTCCTAAGGCCTTGCCTTGCCACAAGGTTGGCATGGGGTGCCAACAATTGCCAACATTTGGCACAAGCTTGTACGATCTTCCCAGGGACTTGCCAACCCTAGCCACAAGGTTGGCATGGGGTGCCAACGATTGCTCATGCCTTGGCAGCTCTTGCCAAGAGCTCACCTTTCATTGCCAACATTTGCTAGAAGCTTGCACGAGCCTGCCAACGTGTCCTAGGGCCTTACCAATGCTTTCCACAAGCTTAGCATGGGTTGCCAACGATTGCTTATGCCTTGGCAGCTATTCTCATGAGCTCACCCTTCATTGCCATCATTTGCCACAAGCTTGCACAAGGTTGCCAACGGCCTTGCTAATGCTTGCCACAAGCTTGGCGTGGGGTGCCAACTATTGCTCGTGCCTTGGCTGCTCTTGCCACGAGCTTACCCTTCGTTGCCAAAATTTGCCACAAGCTTGCAAGAGCCTGCTAACGCTTCCCAAGGACTTGCCAATGCTTGCCATAAGGTTGGCATGGGGTGCCAAGGATTGCTCGTGCCTTAGCAGCTCTTACACGAGCGCCCTGCCAACATTTGCCACAAGCTTGCACGAGGCTGCCAACGCTTCCGAGGGCCTTGCCAATGCTTTCCACAAGCTTTGAATGGGTTGCCATCGATTGCTCATTCCTTGGCAGCTCTTGCCACAAGTTGGCAATACTTGTTCGTGCCTTGGCAGCTCTTGCTACCAGCTCACCCTTCATTGCCAACAATTACCACAAGCTTGCACGTAGCTCCCAAGGCTTCCCAGGGTCTTGCCACAAGCTTGGCAGGGTTGCCAGTGCTTGTTCGTGTATTGAAAACACTTAGCACGAGCTCGTCCTTCGTTGCCAGCAATTGCAACAAGCTGGAACGAGGCCACCAATGCTTTCCACGGCCTTGCCAACGCTTGCCACAAGCTTGGCATGGGTTGCCAATGATTGTTCGTGCCTTAGAAGCACTTGCCACAAGCTCGCAATGGGAATTGAAATCGATGATCATAGGCTCAAATTTTTATGCCTTTGACTAGGCTCACAAGGAAGGATAAGCCGTTTATTTAGGATGATAGGTGCGAGATAGCTTTTCTTGAGTTTAAAAGAAAGGTTAACAGCTCCTGGTGATTTCAGATCCTCAAAAGCCCTATGACATATATACTGATGCCTCTCATAAGGGTCTTGGTTGTATTCTAATGCAAGATGAGAGGGTAGTGGCATATTATTGATGATAGGTATGTGGCTTTCAAGGATAGGGTGGGTGTGTTCCCAAAAACGAGTCTATTTGGAAGAAATTGTTGGATGAGGTGCATTGTAATAGCTACACCCTTCATCCCAGTGCTACTAAGATGTATCATGACATGCAGCGTCACTGGGGGTGGCCAGGCATGAAAAAGGATGTATGAAAAAGGATGTCACAGAGTATGTCAGTGTAAGTGTTTAACCTGTCAGAAGGTCAAGATAGAGCACCAAAAGCCATCAGGGTTGTTACAACCTTCGGAGATTCCTAAATGAAAATGGGACAATATTTCAATGGATTTTGTAACTGGTCTGCCAGAACCTAAGGTAGTTTTGACTCTGGGTAATTGTAGATCGTTTGACTAAGTCAGCACATTTCTTATTGGTTAAGACCACCTATATGGTTGATAAGTATGCTGAGATCTACATTAAGGAGATTGTGCGACTACACCGAGAGATATTGTTTCAAATCGTGATCCTTGATTTACATTGAATTTATGGCAAGCTATGCAAAAGGCTATGGGCACAGATCTAAAGTTTAGTACGTCCTAACATCCACAGACTGATGGACAAACTGAGTGGGCGATCTAGACATTAGAGGATATGTTGAGGTCGTGTGCCTTAGAGCTTTAGGGAAGCTGGGATAAGGATTTGCCTCTAGTGGAGTTTTAATAACAGTTATCATGCAAGTATTCAGATGGGTCCTTATGAGGTATTGTATGAAAGACAGTGCATATCACCTCTCTGTTTGTATGAGTTGAGTGAGAGGACAACGATGGGACTGTATGTGGTAGATGAGATCACAGAGAAAATCAAATTGATCCAACAAAAGCTTCTTACGGCGTAGAGTAGATAGAAAAGTTAAGCAAATAATCGTCGTAAGGACCTGTCTTTTGAGGTTGGGGATCATGTGTTTCTCAAGGTTTTTCCATTGACAGGCATTGGACGCTCAATACGGGCTAAGAAGTTGTCTCCTCGATATATGGGTCCTTTTGAGGTTTTGAAGAAAGTTAGGCCAGTGGCTTATCAGTTAGCATTACTGCCTCAATTAGCGGGTTTCCACGTGTTTCATGTGTCACAACTGAAGAAGTACTAGCCAGACCTGTCGCATGTGATAGAACCTGAGGAGGTTGAAATTCAAGAGAATTTAACCTACCGGATTGAACTAGATTGTATCATGGATGCTAAGGATAAATAGCTCAGAAATAAAACAATCCGGTTGGTAAAAGTGATTTAGAAAGGGACGGCTCTGGGAGATACAATCTGGAGACTGAGGATGAGGATCAAATGAGGAAGGAGTATAGGTATGTTTCTCTCTTTGATTTATGAATTAGCTTGGATTTTGGGGACAATCCTTTTTAAAGGAGGGAAGAATGTAACATCTTGAAATGTTAAGACTCAAATTTATTTAAAAAAATAATAAAATAAAATATGTATAATTAAATTAAAATTAAGAATAATTTGATAGAGATCCAGTGCCAATCATTGTACTATGCACATTGTTATTTAATGAATTTCTCTCTTGTTATCATAACAATTGCATGTTCAATATGATAATTGTATCCTTAGACAAACTATAGTGATTGTCCTAAATGTCTCTGATCGATTATCTTTAAGAGATCATAAATGAAAAAACACTGGTATGACTTTGATTAATTATAGAGATATAAATTAAAATCATAGGTACTTAAAAGAGTACAAGGTGCTGGACCAACAAGCTATAAGAAAAGCTGCATCATACAAGTCATAAGCTTATTTCATATGTAACTATATTACTAAGCCTTTTGACCTAAGATCATCATGAATTCCTACATGATGACCACTAAACTTTGACCTAGTTAAAAGTCACCTTTAACAAAGTGATTATAATGGTTATGATTGAGTTTAGTGATATTCACGTAGAGGAATATGAGTGGTCAAGTTAGAATTTGTCCCTCACATTGAGAGATATTACTGGGCCCCTTGATGAGTAAGATTGAGAAAATGTATGGCCATACTACAATGGAAAGGGTTTTTCCGTTGCTACTGTCAGTCTACTCAGAGCTCGAGAAAGTAATGGTCAGGTAAAGGAGAATGACAATTCCATGTCTCATACTTGATCGAAATATTGCGTGACAAAAGGAATGTGATATCGTTGTAGGATAGGTTATATTGGATTATTGATCCCTATGTGAATTGGGTAGTTGTAATATCTTGCTAGAGAGCCACTTGTAACTTGGTGGGCTAATAGCTTAAAGTCATAGGCACTTAAAAGAGTACAAGGTGCTAGACCGGCCCGTTATGAGAAAGTTGCATGGTACAAGTTATAAGCTTATCTCATATGTAACTATATCACTAAGCCCTTTGACCTGATATCATCATGGATTCCTACATGATGACTACTGAACTTTGACCTAATCAAAAGTCACCTTTGACCAAGTGATCATAAAGGCTATAATTGAGTTTAGTGATATTTATGCAAAGAAATATGAGTGGTCAAGATGGAATTTGTCCCTCACATTAAGTGAGAGATATTACTAGGCCCTTTGATGAGTAAAACTGAGAAAATATATAGTCATACTATAATGGAAAGTGTTTTTCTATTGCTACTATCAGTCTACGTAGAGATTGAGAAAGTAATGGTTAAGTAAAGGAGAATGACAATTCCATGTCTCACACTTGACTGAAATATCGCGTGACAAAAGGGATGTGATATGGTTGCAGGATAGGTTACATTGGATCATCGATCCCCATGTGAATTGGGTAGTGAAATGTCTTGCTAGAGGCCACTTGTAACTTGTGAGCTAATAGCATAATTACCCCACTGCTAATTTCATATGGGCCTATAAGGTTTACATAAGAACAGCCCAACTCGAGCTATAATGTCCGAGTTCGTTGAATTTGAAATATGTCTAGATTCAATGAATGTAATATAGAGTGAATGAATTTTTATATTTGAGTATTTATTTGATATATATATATATATATATATGAAATATAAAATTCAAAATATAATATATATATATATATTTTTTTTAAAATATATATATCCATATATGTGTATATATATATATCAAATATATATATGATATATAAAATTAAATATAAATAATATAATATATATATATTCGAAATATATATGCATATATGTATTTGTATATATATATATATATATTGTCAATAAAACTTGTTTCTTTAACTGCAACATGTGAGTAAACATCTACGCTTCACACAATTATAATAGTTGTCATTATATTTTATTAATAAGCACTTTGTTCATTACTTCAACTAAAACAACTGGCTATGTATTGCTACAGGGTTTGACTAACACTGATCCGGGTCATAGCAGAACATGAAAGGTTCTCAGTCCTCTTTCATATTGAGATTAACAAGCCAGCAGTCTCAAAAACCTGGTTATAGACCTTTCATAAAACTACTTCATTTAAACCAGCACAGCACAGCCTTCCTTCGTTTCCTACTGGAGGCATAGCCATAGCAATACATAACTAGTAATTCCCCTTATATGATCATTGTGAAAATTCAAAACTTTTGTTAGGTATGAGATAATAATCCCCTTAACCCCTAAAGAAAAATTACTCAGCCATACCTTTTAATCTTCAATACTTGCAAAGGAGGAAATAAATGAACAAAATACTTTTATTGATAGTAAGAGGGTAAGGTTACAAGGAGGCAGAGAACTAAAGTGCTCAAGGAAGCTCTAAGGTTCTCAACTGTGTGTTGCTTCAGAGATTACATGACTTTATAAAGAATTGGCCTTCCAACCCTAATTACATAACCTTAGTTAATTTTAACTTTAATAATTACAAGAAAACAAAACTACTTTTGACAAAATGAAAAAGCTAGACTTAGACAAAATGAAAAGTTAAAGTAATTATTTACAATATAGGTTTAGGCTTTCTTTTTAGCTCTTAGACTTTTTGACTTCTTCTTCCATCTTTTTCAGTCTTCTTTTTTACTTGTCAGTAGATTAATCCAGAATATTCATGTTGATAGAAGGGTCTTCATAGTCTTTATCAGCTTCTCTTTTTTCATCACAATATTTACTTTATGGATAGCATACTCCGACAATACTTGACATATTTTCTTCTTTGTCCCTTCATCATTATCCATCGAATTATTTCTTAATCTTTTGTACTAATTATTAAAGCTTTTTGAATTTATGCTATTTTTTCCTACTGAGAAAATACATGTTGTTGGGCCAGTGAAGTATGTCCACTGTTCTTCTTCTACTGTAATTGTCCTATTGAGCTCTTGAAAAATTATATGTACTTCTTGGACTCTGATAGTAGAGATCTTATATTTGAGATCTTTATCATTAATTATATCTTCTTTTTCTTCTTGCTCATACTCAAATGGTTTTCTTATTGTCCCAAACTTAATCAGATTAATTGGAAGATAGAATTTGGCAGGAGTTATATCAACTATTGTTGAGTGACACCGAATGAAGACTCGATATTGAGTTACTATTCCAAAATAATGTTTAGTAGCTTCCTTAATTGACTCTAGAAGTTTTGATATTTCTGACATATTATTAGAAGGATATATTGAGTGAATAAGGCCATAGCTATATAGGGTTTTTACAAGATCAGGGTTAGTGTTTAGATAAACAATAACTTTATTGAAGGAATAATGAGACACATTTAATATTACTGGTGTTACTATCTTTTCTTTTCTTAATTCAGCTTTCTTAGGTGATATATTTAATCCTTTTTTTCTATAAGATCTATAGAACACTAAATATTTTTCATGTTCTTTTTTATCCTTTGAGAATATCAAAATATCATCTATATATATATGATAGCAAAATCTTTTATTGGCAATAATAATTTTGTTACGTATTCTTGAAATATATTAGGACTATTATGAAATCTCATGGGCAATACATTCCATTCATACAATCCTTCTGATGTACTAAAAGTAGTATATTTTTTACTTTCCTCTTCTAGTTTTATTTGAAAAAATCTTGATTTGCAATCACTGAATATATATTTTTCTCTTATTAAGTTAAATAATAAATCTATTTTTGGGATTGGATATCTATTTTTTATTGCTAATTCATTTAGTTTTTTATAGTTTATAACTAATCTTGATTTTTCTCTTTTTTCTTCATTATGTTTTACTACAATCATAGCAGGTGGTGAATATTCAAATCTACTTTCTCTTATTAAATTATATTGTTTCATTTCATTAATGTGCATTATGAATTCTTTTTTATCATTTTCTGTCCATGGGTATGGTTTATAGTTTATTTCTTTACTATAATCTCTTAATTCTATTTTTGCTAAAGGTTAGACTTTTCCCAATGCACTAAAGAATTATCACTATAATTTTCTAATGACCTTTGTTCAATTGTTTTAATTTCTTTTGCAGTATTTAACATTTTTATTGAATTTATAACTTTATTATTATACAAATTTTATTTAGTAGAAATTGTACTTCATATTCTTCTGTTTTCTTTTAAAAATTTTCATCTCTTCTACTATAAGGTTTAGTTACTCTTACTCTCCATGCTTGGTGTTTGCAAGGTGTTGTTAATATTATTGCTTTTTCAAACATATGTAAAGGATAATATTGTTCAATAAAATCTATTCCTAATATTACATCACATGAGTTAATATTATATTGATTTAATTTTCTTATTTTTAATTCATATTCTCTTATTTGTATCATAATTTCTCTTGCTTCTAATTTAATACAATTAATTTCTTGTCCTACCCCTTTCATTCTTAATATTTTAGTTTTTTTTCATAATTCATTTGGTAATACATTTGCTTTTGCTACTGAAATATTTACTCCTATATCAACTAAAGCATGATATTTTCTAGATCTATACTTTTGATAATTAAATTTTATCAATATGTAATATAATTTTGTCATATCAATTTTATCTTTTGAATTACTATTATTTGATGATTAATATTAATCATAATCCTTTCTTGTTGTATTCTCCATGGTTTTACTTATTCTAAGAAATCTATTCCTAGAATTATTTTACATTGATTGTTATTATCATCTATTATCCAAAATTTTACAGTTAACACATCTCTTTTATTTATTCTTATTGAAGATATTGTTCTATTTCCTTCATTTATTACTTCAAGACTATTATTTGTTAATCCTAATTGTATTATACTTTTTTGCTCTCTTGGGTCTACTAAGGCCATTACATCTATCCAATTAGCATCTTGTTTTACTTGTATAGCTATATAATTATTGTTTTCTAGTGGTATTTCAGGTTTTATTGATTCTAAGTTTGAACTTATAGGTGTCTCAGTTCTAGATCTTAACAATAATCTTTCTTGTCTAGATAATCCTCTACTTGTACTGGGTCTTAGTTCAAGACTAAAACTTCTTCTAGTATTAGGTTGATTTATATTTATATTTAATGTTAGTGTACTTATTTTTAATGTTCTTTTTCCTATGTTGTCATTAGTTATCATTCTTCTTGAATTATTTTCATTTTTATAATAGCTTATTGTATTATCTAATTCTAATCTTAATTGTTCAGGTATTGTTATTCTGGTTGGGTCTAATTCTATTTCTTGTAATATAGGCATAAAATGTTTGTCAATTATTAATTTTTCTTTATTTCTTTTATAAATTATGTTCATTTATAAATACTAATCCTATCATAGCAGTTGTACTTATTGGTCTTGATCCTAGTAATAATTTTATTTCTCTTAATTTATGATATATTAATAAGGTTTTGTTCATATTTTCATCAGCTCTTGAAATACAAAAGTTAGTATTTACTGTAAATTTTAGTTTTTGATATATTAATTACCAGTTAATATTCCTAAAATACTATCTTCAACACTACTTATTATTCTTCCATCAGTTATTAATAATTCTATTAGTTTCCTTCAAATAAGCTTTTACTAAAAATTATACTCTAGCAATATATATTTCTATTACTTCATCTTTAAACGATAATTTATTAACTTTAGCATCTATTAAAGCTTTACTTATTAAAGATATTTTTAATACTCCTTCTGTTAATGTTAATTCTATAGGGTGTTTCTTTTCTAATACTATACATGCATATTTTTCTTGTTTTTTAGACTTCACAAATTTTCCTACTTTATTCATAAAACTTTCATTTTTTAATTCTTCAGGTTTTAAATTTAATTTTGAATCTCTTATCTTTTCATATTATTTTTGATTAAAAGTTATTTTTTTTTGAACTATTCCTTCCTCTGTACTTACAACTTCTTCATATTCATCATATTCATTTTGATTACTACTTTCAGGTTCATCTTCTAATCTATTCATCATATACATATAACCTTTTTCTTCTTCAGATTCACTATTTTCATATTCACTTTCACTTGACTATTTTTAATTTATAAATTTCTGTTTTTAAATTATTTAATTTATTTTTATTTCAGATAATTTTTCATCATATCCTATACATAGGTTCTAAATTTTTTTTATATACTTCTTCCATTATTTTTATAATTTTCTTATCTTTTTTACTTGAATAGTTAGGTGATATGTGCCCTAATTCTCTACAATTATAACATTTACATTTTTTAGGTCTTTTATTATAGTTTATTCTTCTTTTTCCCTTTCTTTTAAAGAACTTTCTTGGTTTATATTTACTATATTTTTTATAATATTTTTCTTTAGGATATCTTTTAAATTTTATTTTTAATTTTCTTTTCTTTTTTTTCTTCCATATTTTTTGATTTACATTCCCATTTATGTCTTTTTATTATTTCTCCACATCTTAATATTGTTTTGTTAGTTTTATAATATTTCATATTTCTCCATGCAGTTCTACATTTATCAGCTATATATTTTCTTAAAAATAATTCTCTTCTTCCCATAGTATCTATTTTATTTAAAATATTTATTAAACCTTATCTTGTATCATCTATTATTTCATCTCCTTCTGAAGTTACTTTATAAGTATCACAATAATCTTCTAATATTGTATCTGATATTAATTTTTACTAGTTTTCTATAAAAAAATTTAAATAGAATCTTTCGTCTTTTAATTCTTCTAATCCTGCTTCATAATAATATTTTTTGTATTCACATATAAAAGCATTTAAATATTCTGATTCTAATGAACATAATTCTATTTCATGTAATATTTTTATTGCTTCTTTTTGTTTACTCATCTCATTTATATCCATACTTATTCCTCCAAATTCATTTAATAATGTTTTTATATATTTATCTATTAACATAGCATAATATTCTCTTTTACTATGGTAACTTTTATCTAATCTTCTAAATTTTTCTCTATATTCTTGAAATTTTTCATTCCACCAATTTTTTACATTTCCTAAAAGTGTTGCTTCTATTAATATATTTGTAGTGTTTACATCTACATTTTTCCTATTAATGCTATTAATGTTACTTTTCCCTATTCTTCTATTACTTCAATATTATTTAAATTACAATTTAAATTTAACCATATTTCTAAATTTGATATTTGTTTACTTTCATATTGTGCTAAAGGTGTGGGTATAAATTTATTATTTTTTGATATATTAAATGTAGCTTAAAAAGGTATATTGTTGCATTCTCTTTTATTTGGATTTATAAAATCTATTTCATAATATTGTTCTCTTTCATCTGGTTCCATCATTCTTTCATGTTTATGTTCTTCAGATATTCTACTTGATTTTATATTTTTATTATAGGATGGATCATCTAAATTTGATGCTACAAAATTTTATGGTATTCCATATGGTTGTTGATCATGAATTACTATTTGTGAATTTTGCATGTTTACAAATCCTTCTTCAAAATTATTATTTATGAGATGTTTATATTCTTGTTTTATTTTTTATAATTCTTCTCTTTCTTCTATTTCTTCATTTTGTAATAATTTTTGAAATTCTATTTCTAATTCTTCAGATTCATTTTTATAATTCATTTTCTATGTCATTTATTGTTTGTGCCATATTTATTTTTGAATTATGTTGAGGTTTTGGTTTATTTTTCTTTGTAGGTTTATAATTATAATTTTCTAACATTATTTTTGCTGCTCTATTTGTACTCTTCCATTCTTCTTCATTTATTTCATTTTCTCCTCTTAATTTTCTTTCTATTTCTTCTTCTAGTTTTTGTTTTATTTCTTTATCTTTTTTCTTTGCATAATTTGTTCCATTCTCCTTATCAAATATTTGTAATTCTATTTTTTCTATTTGTGCATGTATAACTATTCATTATCTCTTATCCTTTCTTTATTTTTTCTATTTCTATTCTTGTCTGTCTTATATTTTCATGCATATCTTATTTTCTTATTTTTTCTTTATTTATAATTTCTTCATATTCAACTATTCTCATCATATTTATTTATGACCATTCATCTTCTAATTTATTATGAGGATTTATTCATAAATATTTTATTATTCTATAAATATTATGACTTATCATACTTTGCTCAGTTCTTAGTCTTTCTGTATCATGTTTTATTTCATCTAATTTTTTATTACATTCTTTCTTTATTTTATATACTTTTTATTTTAAAGGTTTTGCATGTTCTTTAAGTCTTTTCATTTTTTCTCTAAGATTTTCTTTTTCTAACATTATTTGTACTTCTTCTAGTAACATGTTTATTATCTCCCTTTCATTAAAAAGATGTTCTAAATCTTTTATATTTTCATTTATATAACAACCTAATTGTTTTATAAAAAACATATTTGTCCAGTTTGCTTGATTACTTATACTATCTCCTTCTCCTCTTAATAAGAAAGGTATTAAAATACATGATAACTTTTCTACTGGTATATAAGAACTTTTTGAAATTTTGTTTTGCTCTACTTCACACATTTTTGGATCAATTGTTTCTATGATATTCATTATGGAACATTTTCTAATACTTCTATTATTGAAAAGCATGTACTTAGAAAAATTAAAAATCTTCTTTGATTTCTTTCTCTTATTGGGGTCATATAATATATCCTAGTTTCTCTTCCTATATATTCATTTAGAAATCTTGTTGCATTAGCCAATTTAAAAATATATGTGTGTATATATATATATCAAATATATATATGATATATGTATGTGATATATAAAATTAAATATAGATAATATAATATATATATATATATTTTCAAAATATATATGCATATATATATATATATATATTTGTATATATATATAATATAATATGTATATGTGATATATATTATATTATATTATCTTATGTTAGTTTTAAATTTAATTTTATATGATAGATTAAATTTAATAACTAACATGATAAGAAAGAATATCATGTCATTTTTATAATTTAAATTTATAAGATAAGTTCAAATTAGATATGATATTATGGATTAAATTTATGAGATAAATTTAATTAAATTTTTATGAGCTTTTAAGTGGAAGACAAAAAAACCTTTATCTATATATTATATATAGATAGGGACGTCCTTATAAAGGTAGAGAGAGAGTTAGAAAAGTTCTGATGGCAAAAACACTCTAAGAGCCACGAAACATCCTGTAGAAAGAAAAATTAATGTTTAAAGAAGAATAGACACTGAGAGCGCTAGCACGCTGTTTAAGTTAGAGAGTTGTTTGTATGGATACCGATAGAGGGAGCAGATCTACGGTGTCAGCTCCTTTGATCCAAATGTGCGCCAACTTCAAAGAATTAAAACGATAACTCTTCTATCCACCTTGACTTAAACGAGTTCATTTGGTTCATATCAGGATAGAGACTTTAAAATTTTAATCTTTCACTGCGCCTCCCTATCCAACACTTTTATCATTCTAACTCAAACCAGTCATAAAGTACTAATTTAGTTCTAAAGGACCTTTCTATTACTATAGGGTAAGAAATTATCTTCTTAAAACTTTTGAATTTAATTTCTCAATAGTTAAAACTAAGAGAAAATAGGGTAGAATTGGAGGTTAAGACAGTATGATATTTACCCGATAAGTAATAGGCAAGAAATGTCATCCTTTCTCCTAGAATCACTTGCCCTAGTATAGCTTCCCACTCTTCTCCATGCCAAAACTCCCTTTTCTCCTTTTTTCTTCTATCTGCACGAGCAGGACACGCCCCACTTAATCAAGTTGTTGCATCATACGTCGTAGTGCATCCATCCTTAGCTGCGGTGCATGGCATAGTGAGGGATATCCTCACTATGGTCACACACTAAACTCCGTGATGTTGTTCTCCATCTCACATCTGTTCATATAACATCCTAGCAAGTCAATATAACACTTCACTATCCATAATCCTATTCCTACATTCAAGTGTATGTGACGTGTTGTATTGATAGTCCTAGGTCCAATGGACGTGATCCAAGCATTAGGAAAGGCTTTTAGCACTTATTATGGGTTTTATACACCTTTTTTGTGGAAAAGTTGTAAAAAAAGGTAAAAAATGTATTTAGGTGTCCAACTTCCTAATATGACATGTTTTAGAAGTGAAACCTATGCCATTAGCTAGTTTATGAAAGAAGCTTTTCGTAAACATCTAGATCACGTCATTCGAGCGTTTGATAGAGAATCGGGATGCATCAGAAGTTCCCCCGATTCTACCGTCTACGTGCAACACGCCATGGTGCATGGTGCCTAAGCCATGGCACGTGGCACAGAGAGCAATATGCCATGGTGTATTACCCTATTTCATAGTAAATGAGTTATTTTCAATTGTTTTTATTTTTTCACTCCTCTAAAGTATCCCATGTTTCTGAACTTATTTTTACTCTGATATAAGAGATTATGATTTATTTAAACTCATTTTGATTAAGATAAATTTAGGATCCCTTAATTTTGAATTAAAACTTAGTAATCTCCTTTTTGAGTTAATCTTTGATTATCATGAGTTTTATTAGTTAATTGTGGTCAGTAGAGTGAGATTTTACAACTAACACCAAACAGTAACTAAGCTTCATATTACCAGTTATCTAAGGTTAAGCAACTTAAACAAAACCTTTAGAGTCACTTGAAGTATTTAAAACATAGACTCATAGCTTAATTGATTCAAAGCAAATTTAGCCATTTCACAAATCCAATGAAAAAGAGATGTAGAGGTAGAAGAGAAAGGTGGGAAACTTACTCAAGAGTTTGAAGGCCCAATTTAGCTTTAAAATCCTCCCAAATTAAAGCCCTAACAGTGCCCAAAATCTTTCTCTTTGAATTCTAAGCTTTCCACAATCAAAATGGTATTTTTCCAATGATTTTCAAAATTTAGACTTGTTTGGCTGTGTCGTGCACTGCAGAGCATGACACACAAGCCACGGCTCACGACACAATGAGTAAAAAGTCACTTGTGCTCCCCCTGATGCCACACGCTTCGATCCAACTTCCATCCTAGCTTAATTTAGAGCAAAATATGACCCAATAAGCTAATTAGTAGCTTAGAAACATAATTAAATTAATTATTTATTTTTTAACTAATTTATCCCTTAATTGGCAATTTATTCTAGATTTAAAGTTTTTGGATGTTACATATGTGGTGCAAGACACTATGCATGGCCTAATTTCTAACTTTATTTCTTTGTTTGAAGGGCATGCAATGAATATGATGAATGAAATCATGAGTCTTCCATTATGTAGGGATTATTGTATATTGCTTTTCACTTGAATTTGTTGATTTTCAAAACAAGTCTTGGGTCCTAAGCTTTTCAAATTATTGAATACAATCTAGTTTTGTTATTGTGGTGATTGTGCCAATCCTCTACTTATGTCATGTTTTTATAAAGGGAGGGTTATAGTTTGGTATCAGTTTCTCAAGTTTCGAGATCTAATTGTGGTGTTTGTTTGTGCATTCATCTTTAGCTATGGTAACTTATCCTTGTTCATAACACAACTCTTTTCCCTTATGCTCACTTGTTCTTTTCATCCTTAGAAGGTGAAAAAAATAATATATGTCATAAGGAGAGGTACTTTGCTAGAAGTGTTATTTCTAGATGAGTAAATGAGGAGCAAGAATTGAAAGTCCAACTAGCTCAGCCATAGCTAAGAGATAGTCATGATGAGCTACTAGAAGAGCTAAGAAATATGATGGTAGACATAAGGCAGATAGTCTAAGATCATGACACAATGTTAAGAGGAAGAGAACAAGAATAAAGAGTTAAGGCATGAGGTCAAACAGTGTAAGAGGAAGCGCGGAGTAGGCCTTAAGCATCTTAGGGTTTGGGTAGCAGACAAGAGGTTTCTAGCACTGATCCATCAATAGATCATGCTCGAAAGACTTTTATTTAGTTCAACTCATATAATTTTGATGGCAATATGAGAGAGGGGGTAACAAAGCTATGGGTTGAGAGGTTAAAGACCATCTTTGAAGTTGTCGTTTGTACTACTAAGTAGAAAGTTATCTTAGCTACAATACAGTTAGTTGGGGCTGTGAAGAGGTTGTGAGAATCTATAAGACTAACCAATAGTACTTGTCTAACCTAGGAGGAATTTAAGAAGGTTTTCTTCCACTAGTACTTCCCAGTCTCTTTCAAAATTGAGAAAGAGGAAGAATTTCATGTGTTCAGGTAGGGAGATCTAGACAAGGAAGAATTTATTCAAAGGTTTAATGATTTGTCTATTTACTCTACCTACCTCTAGCATAGCAATGACACTTAGTAGAAGGCTGAGCGATTGTTAAAAAGATAAGACCTGAGTACTGACACCAGATAGCATTGTTTGATGTGACAACATATGAAGATTTTTATCACAAGTTAAGAGTAGTTGCTAAGAGGGGCAAAAAGGCTAAAGCTGAGAAAAGGCAAGACAATTTGGGGAGATTCTCATCCCCTTTGGGTTTGACAAGCAGAGTTTCAAAGAAGCTTGGGTATAATTCTGGCAGTTCCAGTTTTGTTGGAAGGTAAGGTTTCAATAGAGGATCCCAGTCTTAATCAATGTAGAGGGGATCAGTGCAGAGAAGTATAGGTATGAGGATTGGGCCTCTATAATCTTCCAGGCAAGTGTCTAATGTCCTAGCACCAACATTGAGTATAGGAAGGAAGCCCTAGTAAAACATTTTTTGCTGATCTCATTCAGGTAGATGTTAGGCTTGCTTCAAGTGTGGCAAGTCGGCGACATTTAGTTAGGTAGTTAAGGGGACTAAGAGAGATCTATTATTCTTAGCTGAGTGTTTATAATTACACAAGAAGAAGCTAGAGCATCTTTAAATTTGATTCGAGGTATGATTTCTATATATGGCTATCAAGTAAAGGCACTGTTTGATTTGAGTGCCATATATTCCTTTGTGTTTGAAGAGTATGTGGATTGGTTGAATTTGCCTTTGCAAGAGTTACCCATTTTCATTAGAGTAACTATGCCTTCTAGATCGTCTAGGCAGAGATTTGATTTAAGGGTAGAGTTTCCAAGGTTGATATGATTTGCATTCCTATAAAGGCAATTGATGTAATTATTAGCATAGACTGGCTAGCAGTGAATAGTGCTATACTTGCTTGTACTAGAAAGAAGGTTTCATTACCAGTATTGTCTGTAGTAATGGATTCTTCTGAGCAATTCAAGTTCTTATTTGTAATTAGTACCAGAAGTTGATTCGGCAAGGTTGTGATGCGTACATGGTGTTCTTTGCTTCTAGTATAATTTATGACAAGGGAATTAAGAAGATTGGGGTATTGAGTGAGTTTCGGAGGTGTTTTCAGATAAAGTGACCATATTACCTCCTGAAAGAGAAGTGGAATTCTCAATTGATTTGGTTCCTAGAACTGAACTAATATCAAAGGCCCCGTATTGAATGTTGCCATCAGAATTGGCAGAATTAAAGAAGCAGATTGAAGACCTTATTAAACAAGGGGCTTATGAGACCAAGTGTGTCACCTTGGGGGTTGTTAGTGCTGTTTGTAAGAGAGAAGGATGATAACCTACATATTTATATTGATTACCGACAATTGAATAAGTAACTATGAAGAACAAGTATCCTTTGCTAAGGATAGATGATCTTTTAAATCAATTGGCTGGTGCCTCAATCTTTTTCAAGATAGACTCGAGGTCACGGTATTATCAGTTGAGAGTTAGTACAGCAAATGTGCCCAAGATAGCTTTCAAGATGTAGTATGGTTATGTCGTTTGGTTTGACAAATGTGCCTGCATTGTTCATGGATTATATGAACTGGATATTTAAGCTATACTTGGATTAGTTTGTTGTAATCTTTATTGATGACATCTTGATCTGTTCTTAGGATGAGGAGTAGCATGCGAAGTATTAGGGACTGTACTCCAAATTTTGAAAGATAAGAAGTTGTATGCCAAGCTTTGTAACTCTGTGTTCTGGCTAAGAGAAGTTAGATTTTTAGGGCACATAGTGTCAGCGGATGGGATTTCTATGGATTTACATAAGGTTAATGCAATGTTGAAGTGAGAATGACCCAGTTCAATCACAAAGATATACTATTTTACCAGATAGCATCTCCTTTAACTAAGTTGACACAGAAGGATCAACCTTACATTTGTGATGTTTGGTGTGAGGTGGCATTTTAGAAGTTAAAAGAGAAGTTAACCACAGCATCAGTACTAATTATCCCTAATTCGAGGTTACTGTATGAGGTGTATACTGATGCATTATTGAGAGGCCTAGGATGTGTCTTGATGCAAGATTATCAAGTGTACGTATGCATCTTGATAGTTGAGACTGCATGCAGAAAATTATCCTGCTCATGATTTAGTACTTGCAACCATGGTGTTGGCTCTAAAGATTTAGAACCATTATCTCTATGGTGTGGTATTCACTGTGTTTAGTGACCACAAAAGTTTGAAATACTTGATGGATCAGAAGGAGCTGAACATAAGGCAGAGGAAATGGATAGACCTTATTAAAGATTACAATTTTGAGCTAAAATACCATTCGGGCAAGGCAAATGTAGTTGCTAAGGCTTTGAGCTAGAAGACTTTGCATATGGCAAGTCAAATGGTATAGGAGTATAGATTGATGGAATCTTTCATAGAATAACAGCAGGATGTAGCACTGAAGGCATTGGTTAGTGACTTTTCCACTATGAACAATAGTGACTTTTGGAAGGAATTGAGGAGGGCACAGTTAGAAGATGAATGTCTTCTTGGGATTAGAGCAAAGATTGAAGTAAAGTAGGCCAAGGATTTTAGTTTCAATGACAATGGCTTTGTAGTTTATCAAGACATAATTTGTGTGCCTGATAATGCAAAACTAAGGAAGATAATTTTAAATGAGGCACATTGCAGTAAATATACAATCCATCTGGGAGCTATGAAGATGTACCAAGGTGGTATTGGTATGGCCTAGTATGAAGAGAGATGTTACTGACTTGTGACTCAGTGTTTAACTTGTCAGAAGGTTAAGATAGAACACTAGAGACTAGCAGAAATGTTGTAATCACTGGATATCCCTAAGTGAAAATGGGATAGTATATCTATAGATTTTGTATCTGGGTTACCAAGAACTCGGTCAAGGCATGATGCCTTTTGGGTGATAGTTGATAGGCTTATGAAATTAGCTCATTTTCTAGCAATTCAGATTAGTGATTTTTTAAAAAAGTTGGCAGAAATCTATATCTAAGAAGTTGTGAGGTTGCATGGAGTGCCAAAGAACATTGTATCAGATAGAGATCTAAGGTTTATATCTAAGTTTTGGGGAATGTTGCAACAAGTTATGGGTATTGAGTTGAGATTCAGTATAGCTTATCATCCTCAAACGGATGGATAGACAAATCATACTATACAGACTCTAGAAGAAATGTTGAGAGCCTGTGTATTAGGTTGAAGGATAGCTGGGATAGCCATATTCCTTTGGTTGAGTTTACTTACAACAACAATTACTACTCTAGTATTCAAATGACACCTTATAAGGCATTGTATGAAAGAAAGTGCATATCACCCTTGTGTTGGACAGAGCTGAGTGAGAGGCGTTGGAAATTGTGCCCTAGAGCCAATCATTGTACCATGCACATTGTTATTTAATGAATTTCTCTTTTGTTATCATATAATGCATGTTCAATATCATAACTGTATCCTTAGACAAACTATAGTGATTGTCCTAAATGTCCCTAGTTGGTCACCTATGTGGGATCATAGATGAAACAAGACTAGTATGACTTTGATTAATTATAGAGATATAAATCAAAGTCATAGGCACTTGAAAGAGCATAAGGTGTTGGATCGACCTGTTATGAGAAAGTTGTATGGTACAAGTCAAAATCTTATCTCATATGTAACTATATTACTAAGCCCTTTGACCTGAGATCATCATGAATTCCTACATAATGACCACTAAACTTTAACCTAGTCAAAAGTCACCTTTAACCGGGTGATCATAAAGGCTATGATTGAGTTTAGTGATATTCATGTAGAGGAATATGAGTGGTCAAAATGAAATTTGTCCCTACATTAAGTGAGAGATATTACTGGGCCCTTAATGAGTAAGACAGAGAAAATGTCTGGCCATGCTACAATGGAAAGGTTTTTTCATTGTTACTGTCAGTCTACTCAGAGATTGAGAAAGTAATGATCAGGTAAAGGAAAATGACAATTCCATGTCTCATACTTGACCAAAATATCACGTGACAAAAGGGATGTGATACAGTTGCATGATAGGTTACATCAAATCATCGATCCTCATGTGAATTGGGTAGTTGCAATGTCTTGCTAGAGGCCACTTGTGACTTGTGGGCTAAGAGTATAATTAGCCTACTACCAATTTCATATGGGCTTATATTATCGCACACAAGAACAACCTAACTCAAGCTATAATGTCCAAGTGCTATTTGATGATTGTTTTGACACTTTCATATCCTAAATTGAGATCTTGGGCATTAATTCTCTTCTTTTCCTTTTTATTTCTTTTTGTTTAGAATTTATTTACTCTTGTGTTTTTATTTTCAAATTTTGTGAGGGCAATTTTGGAATCAAGGATCAAAGGCCAGTCCACATGCTTGGAGAAATTCAAGAGATAGCAAATAAATAAAGATGAAGAATTTAGGGGCTGTTGGGCGCAAATTCCAGAATTATTTGAGGGATGATATAGCACCATTATTCAGATTTAATTGGGGAGAATTAATTAAATAAAAAATCAAAGGAGCATGGAAAGCATTGAGGGACACATCATCAAGTAAAAAAGGGGCATGGGAGGTGTGACATGATCAGATCTAATTGGATGACATGTGGTAGCTGATTGGGAGCCTAAGGAGGAGTCACATTTCCCATACATGTTCACATGTCCCTTGCCACATTTTCCACCTCATTTTTATTCCCATTTTAACTTATTTTCGTCCATTTTTCCAGCTCATTTCAGATCTGGACCTTTCTTGTTTTTATCACCATCCACTTTGGTTTTATCACCACTCACATTTTCCACACATACTTAATCCTTCATTTTTCATTTCATATTCATTCTTCACCTTCACTTGTCAGATTTTTCCAGATTTCTCTCTCTTCTTCTTCATTCATTTTCGTCCAGCACTGTTCATCCGTTTTTTAGATTTCATTTCTTCATCTTCCATCATCAACACTTGGTCCAGATCATCATTCCTTCTCTATTCAGATTTTTGTCCACTTTCTTCTCCATTCCAGCTGGCATTTTCGTCCATCTCTTGTCCAGATTTCCAGATTGCAACTTCTTCATCTTCATTCATCCATGGAAGCTTCTCAAGCTCAAGGTCTAATTCAAGCAAAGAGGAAGAGCATGAGAGGCTGATCATTTAGAGCTCCAAGAAAGATGACTTGACATTATGAGATTTCCAGATTTGTAATTGTTGTTCATTTTCTTGATTTCATGTTCTTGTCTTGATTCTTTGAGGATTTCGAATTTTGAACCTGTTTTGGTTGAAGACTTTGTGATTCTAATTCAGATTTGATGAGAATATGAATGTTGAATTTAGATTTTCATGCTATTTTCAGTTCTGGAATTTATGATTTACCTTGATGTTTTAGGGTTATTTCATAAGTTCTTGCTGATTCTTGTTCAAGTTCTTGTGTAGACTTGAGTTAGATCCATATTGGTTATATAAATTTGACTTAAGCTGTTTTTCTTCCACTAGTTTTGGTCTGAAACTTGTGTAGAACAAGGCTGAATATAGTGTTAATTTGATGATTGTTTTGACACTTTCATATCCTAAATTGAGATCTTGGGCATTAATTCTCTTCTTTTCCTTTTTATTTCTTTTTGTTTAGAATTTATTTAGTCTTGTGTTTTTATTTTCAGATTTTGTGAGGGCAATTTTGGAATCAAGGATCAAAGGCTAGTCCACATGCTTGGAGAAATTCAAGAGATAGCAAATAAATAAAGATGAAGAATTTAGGGGCTGTTGGGCGCAAATTTCAGAATTATTTGAGGGATGATGTAGCACCATTACTCAGATTTAATTGGTGAGAATTAATTAAATAAAAAATCAAAGGAGCGTGAAAAGCATTGAGGGACACATCATCAAGTGAAAAAGGGGCATGGGAGGTGTGACATGATCAGATCTAATTGGATGACATGTGGCAGCTGATTGGGAGCCTAAGGAGGAGTCACATTTCCCACACATGTTCACATGTCCCTTGCCACATTTTCCACCTCATTTTTATTCCCATTTTAGCTTATTTTCGTCCATTTTTCCAGCTCATTTCAGATCTGGACCTTCCTTGTTTTTATCACCATCCACTTTGATTTTATCACCACTCACATTTTCCACACATACATAAGCTGAATTTTCAGATGAGAGCCTTATAATTCAGATCCCACTCTCTCACTTCAGCCATATTTCTCTCTCTTCTTCTTCATTCATTTTCGTCCAGCACTGTTCATCCGTTTTTTAGATTTCATTTCTTCATCTTCAATTATCAACACTTGTTCCAGATCATCATTCCTTCTCTATTCAGATTTTTGTCCACTTTCTTCTCCATTCCAGCTTGCATTTTCGTCCATCTCTTGTCCAGATTTCCAGATTGCAACTTCTTCATCTTCATTCATCCATGAAAGCTTCTCAAGCTCAAGGTCTGATTCAAGCAAAGAGGAAGAGCATGAGAGGCTGATCATTTAGAGCTCCAAGAAAGATGACTTGACATTATGAGATTTCCAGATTTGTAATTGTTGTTCATTTTCTTGATTTCATGTTCTTGTCTTGATTCTTTGAGGATTTCAAATTTTGAACCTGTTTTGGTTGAAGACTTTGTGATTCTAATTCAGATTTGATGAGAATATGAATGTTGAATTTAGATTTTCATGCTATTTTCAGTTCTGGAATTTATGATTTACCTTGATGTTCTAGGGTTATTTCATAAGTTCTTGCTGATTCTTGTTTAAGTTCTTGTGTAGACTTGAGTTAGATCCATATTGGTTATATAAATTTGACTTAAGCTGTTTTTCTTCCACTAGTTTTGGTCTGAAACTTGTGTAGAACAAGGCTGAATATAGTGTTAATTTCTAAGTTCACTTGACCTAGATTCATTAGTGTCCATTGAGTCTAATGGTGCACCACACTTAGAGGTTTCTAAGTGTCTCATTTTAGGTTAATCAAGAAGGTTTATGATGTTATAATTATGGAAATCAATGATTAATGTTAGGAAATCTGACTTGGGCTCACCATAATCATCATTCATTTCATTCCCACTAAAACAGAATTTTACAAACATTTATTGTTGCATTATAGAGTTAGTTTAGTCACTTGAAAATTCAGATTAATTTGTAAGCATTTGAACAATGATTTGTATGCTTTGCTCTCTTGGGAAATGACCTAGAATACTCACTTCTACATTCTAGTAAAATTTGATAACCCAAGGCGACTAAAGGCGACTAGGAAAATGACCTAGAATACACCATGCTGGCTATAAAGAATACCATATAGGTATCACAACCTTGTTAGATCAACTTCTCAGTACTCACCACCGATAGAAATTTAAGTTGCTCTGAAAATTTCATAGCTGCACACAACATTGGCAAGGAAATTACTCTTTTGGCGCAATCAAGCATAGCATTATTTGTTACTAGCCAATCCATGCCAATTATCACATCTATTCCTCTCATAGGAATACAAATCAGATCGATCTTGGAAACTTTGTCCTCAAATCGAATCTCCACATTATGACAAGCTTGACTTGTAATACTAGTCGATCTAAAAGGTGTCGTCACTTTAATGAACATATGTAATTCTTGTAAAGATAATTCTAACCTATCCACACATTCCTTAGACACAAAAGAATGGGTGGCACTAGAATCAAACAATGCTTCTACTTTGTGACCATTTACAGAAATCATACCTCTGATCAGATTTGGAGATGCTTTGGCCTCGTCTTGCGTAACTGTGAATACTTAGCCAAGAACCATCGATCTCTGCTTAGTCCCTTCAACTCCGCCCTCTAGGCATTGTCTCACTATATGTCCCAACTTACCATACTTTTAGCAAACCCAACTTCTTCTTGAATGAAATTTGCCGTATATGTTGCATTGGGGCATCCTTCCAATACTTAAAGTGGGAGTTGGAACATTCGACGCTTTCCTTGAAGATTGTGGAGGCCCAATTCTCACACCTCTACCCCTCTGCATTGACCCTCTAGCACAGGTTGAGATTACAATCCTCGACTGAAACCTCTCCTTCCAGAAGAACTGGAACTGCTTGGACTAAACCCAGTCCTCTTTGAGATTCCACCAATCGAACCCATATGAAATGAAAATCTTCCCATACTATCTCGCCTCCTTTCAGCATTTGCCTCTCTACCATGCCTAGCTGCTACCCTAAGCTTGTGGCACATCTCCTCATATGTCGTCACATCAAGTAGTACTATCTGTTGTCGATATTCAGGTCTCATCTTTTCAAGTAACCTCTTAGCTTTCCACGTCGAGTTATTACTATGTTGAATATACGTGGAATAAGCTGATTAGTCATTGAATCTTCTTATAAATTCTTCCTCGTCCAGATCTCCCTGCCTAAAAGTAAATTCCTCTTGCTTCTCAATTCTAAGTGAGACTGGAAAGTATTGATCAAAGAATATTCTCTTGAACTCATCCCTGCTCAAACGAATACCACCAGTTGGTCTCATAGATTCCCACCATCTCTTAGCAATACTAACCAACTGCACCGTGGCCAAGATAACTTTCTGCTTTGAACTACAGATCACTACCTCAAAGATGGTTTCCATTCATTCTATCTATAATTCTACTTCACCTTCTCTCATACTTTCGTCAAATGTTGGTGGATTGAACCGAACAAACATCTTCCAAGCACGATTAATAGATAGATCAGTGCTAATTTGGTCCATTACCTGAATTTCTAGATGGTCCAGGTCTACTATGTGCTTCTTGCACTGGGATATTTTGATCTTTCACTCTCTCTTCTTGCTCTCTACCCCTTAGGATTGTGTCATTATCCTTAACAGTTTGTCTTATGTCAACAACCATATCCCTGAGCTCTTCTAGTAGCTCATCATGTCTATCCCTTTGTGGCTGAACCGGTTGAACTTTTGACTCCCATACCTCCTCTACAACCCGTCTAGATATTATGATTCTCGCACGAGTGCCTCTCATACTCTACTATTTTCTCCCTTCTTAAAGACGAAAATAGGAAACACAAAGGGCATCAGGGAAAGAGTTGTGTAATAAATAAGTTGCCATATTTCTAAATAAATGCATTAATAAAAATTAGGTCTTGAAAACTGAGAAACTGATACCAAAATGTAACCTCCTCCTATATTTACTTAATATAGAAGAAGATTACAGTGTTACCACTACCTCAACTCAATCTTTTTATCAAATTTCATTTTGAAAGCTTTGGCCAAAGACTTACTTTATGAAATCAATTAAATCTGAATTCAATCAGAGAAAATATAGTGGAGATAAACCATATACTTTCCAAATACATAGTAGACATAACCTACTAGAATTTCTATCTCAATTGCATGTAATTCAACACACAAATAAACTAAATTTTAGTCCATGTGTCATGGCGGACAGTCAGTGCACCGCAGCATGTGGCACAAAGCCACACGCTCATCCTGTCTGTGTTGTGCACTGCAACATATGCCTCCATGTGTCACGACATGCCTATCCATTTTTCTGTTGTCATTTTGGCAACAAAAATGATGAACTCCTGACGTGCACCAATTTCTCATATGACATCTGATTGGAGTGATTCAAGCGCCCACATGAAGCTTAGCTCATATACTAACTAATGAGATAAGTTTGAACATGATCTAATAGTCCGATCAAAATTTAGACACCCGAATGCAAAAAGTCACTTTTTCTAAAAATTTTGCGCACCCAAGCACTCAAATCGATCTCTTTCTCTCATTAGACCACACTAGGCCTTGAATCAAGTCTAAAAGGATCTAATACACCTGATTAACCACAATTAATCATAATCACACTCATATATCAAAATTTGACCCTTCTACGGCCAATTTTCATGATTTACTAAATTGACATATTATGCTATTTCTTAGCATAACTTAGCCCATTCGGCTATTTCTCAACTCATACATGACAAACATATGCAATCATGTTCATAATACAATCTTAGCCCCCAAATTACTCATTTCATCATAATTTTGGCTTTTGCTTAAGATTCACCAACTCATACAACCAATTCAACACAAAACATACTCAAATTAAAGCCCCTTTGTTTCAAACAACACATATACACATAATCAGGCTTGATTTCACCAAAACTCAATCCAATACATGTATGCAACTCTATGGAAACTCATATATACTTATATATACAATCTTTCAATTCAGTTCATTACACAACCTTAGAGTACACGGCTTCACAACTCAAGCCGGTCCAGACTCTCTTCCCTTGGCCTGATCACTTCCTGGTCCTGTAAACATGTAACCACGGGGGTGAGCTAAAAATCTTAGTAACAGAATAATTGACTCATATTGATTATCACATGCAACAATATGAAAGTAAACATAGTATACCATTAAAACCTCATAAAGTAGTATTTACATCATATCACATTTCATTATCTACTTTTTCATTAATCCCAAAGGAGTTCGTGTTATTTCAAGATATTTTATCATATCACATAAAATACTAGCATGATCTCTACCAACCAAACCTCCAAATCACCCCGACACGAAATCATAAGCTCATCTCAGACCAATGTTCACTTTTACCAATTTTAAGCTCACATGTAGTGGTAGAATCACCCGGCCAAAGATGTTCTAACACACAATACAGACTATGGTTTTCCCGCAATACACATAATGTGGTGTCATTGATTCCAACCCGTATCACAAAGATACTAAGAAATCTCTCATCTCTAACACAGTACCTTAATAGGCACTCAGGAGATCTTCTCTAACATAACACCTTTCAAGGCACTAAGGAGAATTGTTTCCAACGCCGCACCCTAACCGCGCACTAAGGAAACCTTGCCATATGGTCTTTATCATCTCCTATACTCTTCGGTGAACTCCCACCACTCAAATCATGCTTTCTCAAACTATTTAAGTTTCTCTTTTCATAATTTACTTTTCTTATATGTAACACACACACACACACACACACACACACACACACACATATAACACTTTTACATTACAAAATAGAATTTAAATGCTCATTTTAATCAAAAATTATTTTACACACACAATCACTCATGCCACAAAACATGCTCAATTTAAAATTAGTTCATGCATTACATAGCATACTATTATGTAGTTACAATAAACAATCAGATAGAGAAAGTTATTCGATTACCTTAACCCTTCTGTTAGAAAAAAGGTTACCCATGAATTTCAACTACCACTTAAACTTATCTTAAGCTTCCTTTATCTGCTAACATGTCCAATATGCCAATTTGAATACATTTGGCACATTTTAGTGAATTGGTCTATTTTGACCAAAAACTCATTTTTACTATTTAGGGCTATATTCATCCCTAAACTCTTTTCCATTTATCCATTCTAAGTCCATAACTATCCAATTACTACTTTACATCACCTCCACCGATCTTATTTTACTCAGATCAAATTTTGCCCTAACATTCTCTCTCCAAAGGCTAAAATTGAGCCTCCGAGTTTAAAGCTCTACCGTTCAACTCTAAACCAGTCACAAAGCTTTAATCTAACTTCCAAGAACATTTTTATTACTATTAGGCAAGAATCAAACCCCTCAAATTCCTCCGATTCAATTTTTCTAGAACTCATTTTTAGAAAAATTTGTGTAGAATGGAAGGTAAGAGTTATATGTAGCTTACCTGGCAAGTTACCGATCCGAATCACCTTCCACCATCCAAAATGACTTAATCTAGCTCTTCAGCCCTTTTCCTCTCTCTGTCTCGTGTGTTTCTCAAATGCTCTCCTCTAAAATTTTTTGAAATTCATGACTTATGAAGTGAATTTTTGGTCCATGCACCACGATGCATGAAGTATTAAGCCACAGCATGTGGCACAATGAGACTTTTTCTCACCACACGCACTTGCTTTGACTCGAAACACACTTTTAACACCCATATCTGTTCATATAACACAAATTAGTCAAAATATCAATTAGCCTTTTGATTCTCTAATCCCACTTTAATTTATATTTCACCCTTGATTAACTTCTAACTTAGGATTAAGAAATTTAGGATGTTACAATATCAATCTAAAACAGATGCAATTGGCAATAAACACATATATAAAGCATGTATGATAATGTATAGCTTTGGCCACAACAATAACAACCATGTGACCAGGCTTCAAACACATAATCATATATATATATATATATATCAATAATTCATAACCTGGGGCTACAATAATACCAACCATGTGCCCTTAAACTGCACCAGGCTATAATACTAACAACTATGTGGTTGAGACTAAAGGCAAGATCATATGCCAAACTTATGACCTCCGACATAAAACCAGTAGCTACATCCTTCATGGACTAACCCAGCCTTTTACTTGTATGGAGCCAACAAGCTAAGATCAACTCACTGACTTATGTAATCTACTTTCCCCCAATATTAACAACTATAAGGTGTCATACCCCTAATCTAGCCTCCTCATAAACCAGTGAGACTAGTTAGGTTTGAGTTTCTTATAGAATAAGTGGGATAATCTTGAATCAACCATGGGACAAAGGCTACCTCCCGATTCTAATGGTTAGTGCCAAGGCAAGCTCTCGATTGATCATACTATGCACGTATATCACATACGTACATGCATTCTAATCAACCATTCATATCATGAATCCGTATATCCATACTCACACCTAACTCAATCTACACACCAACTAGTACATAATCATAATTTCTCATTCATCATCACTATTAGCATATATATGAACATAAATATAATTTTTAATAATAATGCATCACCAACCATGCCAAATTTGCATTATGAGTTTAAAAATATTAAACATATTTCAAATCAACCATTTCAACAAATAATCAATTAATATTCAACTATATAAACTAGGTTTTTTCTAGTTATCTTAAACCTTTGAGAGGTCTCTTAAAGGTTTACACCTTAATAAAAGTTCTTCATAAATTATACTAAAGTTTGAATGGTGCACAAGATAAATTTTTTACAATTAATTATACCAATCATCATTAAAGTCATCATAAACACTTTTCCAACTCCTATTAATTAATACTTTAATTACCCAGCATTCCAGTATCCTCCCTTAGTCATTAGGTTTATTAACTCCATTTAGCTTCCATTACCTTAAATAATCACTAATATAACACCCAATAATCCAAAATCACACTTTGAAGGTCTAAGGTTCATCTAAAATGGATGACCTAAACTTACAACCTTATAAAAACTTTTAAACCATGTATAGAATACTTAACTCCCATTAGTCCCATTTAGACTAATGGGTTCAGACTCATAGCCTTAAATTTGAAAATCATCATCTCCAAAATAGATGACCTAAGCTTACAATGCAACCTTCCTAAGGTTAAACCATAATTAACTCTAAATCATGGTAATCCAGGGCTTAACCCTCTAAGAATTACCAAACTGTAGGGTTTTATAAAGGAAATTTCTCAAAATCATTTCAAGGGAATCCCAATCTCGACAGTTCAAATCTCAAACATAATTTAAGGATTTCAAACCAGAGTTTTGAAAACAAAGCGGAAGTTTAGAAATCAATTGAGGCCTAAATAATGAGTTTTAAAACTCAAAAACAATTTTTGTGCAAAAATAACAACTGCGTTGCGGCTTACAACTCATGCACCGCGATATGTCTTCTCTTTGCCATGTGCTGTGGTGTGAGGCACCATACACCGCGGTGCATTGCATAAAATTTGACAGATTAGTGCTGTCATTTGACAGCCTGGGAAGCAAACTTTCGTCCCATCCTAAATCTCCATCCAACGTCCGATTAAGGTGGTTTTGGTATCTACACAAAGCTTTCTCCTAGCTCTACCTAATGGCATAGGATTTACATTCAAACTCATTTTCTATAAGAAGTTGGATACCAAAACCTATTTCTACCACATTTTCACAAAATCTCCCAAAATTGGGTGTCCTAACTCAACCACACATGCCAATAGCATACACAAACCATCTAACCATTCTCAATGGACTCTTACAAACTTGTGCAACACACCACACATAATCAAACACATTTATTTCACAAAATCACTACTCAATCCCAATTTTCATAAAACATAAAGGGGGAGGAAAAATTGCACAAAATCAACCATTTCATTCATATTTCTCAAAAATACATATGTTTCTACTTGCACAAGTATTTTGGTCCTATCCACGGGTTCACAACAAAAACTCACTAACCCAAGGCACAAAATACACTAGTTAAAGTACAAAATCATGCAAGTAGTGCACCAATCATGACAATTAATCCTAGTTCGAAAATACATTAACAAATACAGATGAAAATAACTAAAGAGAGGATATAGAGGATTTACTCCACAAATCCTAAGCCTTTGTATGTTTTCCCTGACTCGGATCCTATGAGCTAATTTCTAAAATATTGAGAATTGAGGGGTGAGTACAACCGCTTAGTAACTAAGTTTTACTTAACACTTACAGTTACATATTAGTTGTAAATTGATGCAATTAGGCAAATAAACACATATTCACATAGCACTAGGCCACAGTTCACAAAACTAACAACCATGTGACCGGGCTTGCTACAAAACATTATATCATGATATTTTGCAAAAACATAATCAGGGTCATAAAATAACAACCATGTGCTCTTAACACGTGTCGGACCATAAAACTAACAGCCATGCAGCCAGACTTATTGCATGATCATATGCCAACCTTATATCCTCCTATTACCTCTGATATGAAATCGATGGCTATCACGTGGCTACGTCCTTCACAGACTAACTCAGCCTTCCACTTGTGAGGAGCTACTAGGCCAAAGTTAACTCACTCACTTATGTAATCTGGTTTCCCCTAACATTAATAACTATTGGGTGTTGTACCCTAATTTAGCCTCTTCACGAATCGGTGGAGACTAGTTAAGTTCGAGTCCCTCATAAAACAAGTAGAATAGTCCCGAATCAATCATGGGGCAAGGGCTACCTCCCGATTCCAATAGTAGGTGCCAAGGCTAGTTCCAGATTTCAACGGTCACTACCAATATCATGTTGATTTTCAACCAATCTACTCCTCTCCCTAGGCAAATTCCAGCCAATAATCATGCTATGTATATTTCACACATAATATGCATTTCAACATTCATTACTCAACACATGAACTTGCATAACACATATACCCCATATTTTAACACATAATTCATCACAATTCTCCACCCATAGTAATAAATTGCAATTAATTTCATGAAACATCAAGGGTGGCAAAAATCAAGGTTTTCTTCCCAAAACCAATTCACAAATCAACACTTGCTAATATGCATCATCAATTCAACTCACAAATCACATTTCACAACACAATTAACATACAACTATAAAAATTAAGTTTTCTCTGATTATCTTAAACCTTTGAGAGGTCAAAGGTTTACCCCTCACTATATCGACTTCCCAAAGTTTCAACAAGCTCAAATGATGCCAAAATGAACCTCTCTACAATCATATCATAAGGATATCATCATTGACTAACTTTTAAAACTTTATCAACATAAAACTCCATATACACTACTATATCATCTTATAATCAATACCCATTCATACCCAATGGGCTCATTAAATTTCATTAATACACATTATCATTAATGACACCTCAAACCTTTATTAATGCATATTAACCTCTCCCAACTACCTCATAAATATTAATTATCAGATATTAAATGCTCCCATAGACCAACCACCTCTAAAATTATTAATGTGGTGTTTCAAAACATTAAACCACTCCCATTTAATTTATTTTAACCAATGGAATCAGATCCATACTCTATGGACCAAAAATCCATCTCCTAACTCAAACCCTACCATAAATCATAACAAATGAGAGAGGAAAAGAAAGAAGAAGGCACCACAATCTTACGTTAGGTGTTTGGGAGCTTTAATCTATCAATAATGAGACCAAATGTTGTGCCCTAGTAGAGATAAAATTGAGCTCTTTATTTTCCTCCTCTTTTCCTCTTTTGTTTTCACACAGCTCACAAGCTTATTTATCTAATTTTTTGGCCGTGCACCACGGCGCATAATACCCTCCACCACGGTGCATGGTACAAAGGAGTCCGTTACATTTGAATTGTCTCCATGCACCATAGCAGACCAACAACACACCACGACGTGGTACAGAAAACAATCCTTCTCTTTTTCATCCTCTTTCCTTGCTCGAGTGGCTCGCCTTCAACCCGAACCCACTTATAAGGCTGAAATCATGTCAATTATGCCAAGTTAAACTCCTCTTGCCACACACTTTATTAACTCACTAACTACCCTCATTAGATTAATAAATCAAGGTTAAAATTTTTTGAATGTTACATACAACCTTATAAAAACTTTTAAACAATGTATAGAATACTTAAACAACTTCCATTAGTCCCATTTAGACTAATGAATTCAGACTAGCCTTAAATTTGAAAATCATCATCTCTCAACCTTAAATCTCACTTCCAAAACGTGTAGAGAGAAGAAGAAGAGATAAAGAAGGCATGCCTAGGTCAAACTAAGCTTCAAACACCTCTAAAATGCCCAAGAGTTGATGCCTGTACCAAAGAAAATACTCTCCTAGTCACCCCCTCTCTATTTTAGGTCTCACTCTCTATCTTACAAACTTATTTTGTGTTTTAAAAAAACTGGTTTAGGAAATTATGCTGTGACATAAAAGCAGCATAACACACAATAGGCTAAAAATCTAATTTCTCTCTATAATTTGAGCTCAGGTGACCTAATTCACTTTCCAACCCAATAACCGTCTCTAATCCAAACAAACCATCTCTCTAAAGCTAAAAACAAAAGCTAAAAACAAACCCAATAACCATCTCTAACTATCCTTAAACCCAATTATGCTTAACTTTTCATAATTATCCTTCATTATTAGATTAATAAATCATGGGAAAAATTTTTAGGATGTTACAGATAAGCGTAGAAGCCTGTTAGAGTTCCTGGTGGGAGACATATTCTTGAGAGTTATGCTAGTGATAGGAATTGGGAGGTATATTAGAGCTAACAAATTAACTCCTTGATTCATTGGTCTTTTCAAGATTATAGAAAGGATTGGACTAGTTACCTATAAAGTTGCTTTGCTGCCACAATTATCTAGTGTGCATGATGTATTTCACATATCACAACTCAAAAAGTACCAACTAGACCCCTCTCATGTTATAGAACTATAGGAGATTGAGCCTTAGGAGAATTTAACCTATAAGGCTGAGCCAGAGAAAATTATAGATATGAAAGGCAAATAACTGAGAAATGAAACCCATATGATTGGTGAAGATTTTTTGGTGAGGCATGACTTCTGATGATGCTACCTAGGAGACAAAGGATAAAATGAAGCAACAATATCCCCATTTGTTTTCACAGGTGCGTATTAAAGTGTTTTATGAATTTTGGGGCTAAAATTCTTAAAAAGAGGCGAGAATTCTAACATCTTAATTTTCTAATCATATAATTAGTTACTAATTAGGTGTGAATTGGTAATTAGCATATGATTAGAAATTTGGATGATTATTTTGATAATTTAAGTCTTTTAGGTGTTGAATGAATAGATATGGGTAGAAGAACTGCGTCTCATAATGAAGCGTGTGTGCGTGGTAAGGATTTTCCTCACTATGTCACATGTCATAGCTAATTTTCCTCACTGTGCTTGCGCCATGGTACATGGCACATAAATTTGATTAATAAGTCATGAATCAGCTTGTTGGTTCAAAGAGAAAAAGAAAGAAAGCATGAGAGGAGAGAAAGAAGGGGGATGATTGCCAGGGCAAGGATTCTTAGGAGCTTGGAAGAGATTTTTGACTCATAGCTTATCGAGTAAATCTCGTGTAGCTCTTACCTCCAATTATACTATAATTTCTCTTGGTATGAATTATAGAAAAATTAAATTAAAAAAATGCTAAGGGATAGTTTCTTACCTATAGTAATTAAAAGGTCCTCAAAAGTTAAATTAAGGTTTTATGACTAGTTTGGGATTTAATGATAATGCTTTGAAGTTATAGGTTTAATTGGCCCTAAATTAAAGGGAAAATGAGGTGGAAATTGAATAGAAGTGAAACGGGATTGTTAGGAGTAATAGAAAGTAGTAATCGAGGGATAATGAACTTAGATTCACTAAGAGGGAAGGAATGGACTATTTAATATAGATTTAAGCACAATTAAGTATCTTTAGTCAATTAGATAAATTGATTAATAGTGCTAATTGTGTGTAAATTAGCCTATTTTGCATATAAAGTGAAAAGAGAAGCTTATAGTGAAGTGTTAGCTATCATTGAATCCACGGGTAACCTTTCTTTCGATAGAAGGGTTGAAGTAAGTGAATAATTTTCTCTATTTGATTATCTATTATAACTATTTAAAAGTGTGAGTATTATTGTGTGAAAATGTTTTGGAATGAGCATGTTTGCTAAGTGAATGTTTAATGTATGAAATTAATTTTTAAAGAATTGAGTTTATGGAATTGCATATTTTGTAAATATATATATATATATATATATAGAGGGTTGTATATATATGTAAAGAGATGATTTATACAAAAGCATCATCATAAGAGTAGGAGTTCACTCATAGGAAGAAGTAGAGAAAGACCATATGGCATTATTCTCTTTAGTACCTAACGGAGTGTGGTGTTGAAAAATTATATCACCTTAGTGCCTTTCAAGGTGCGGTGTTGGAGATTATCTTCTTAGTGCTTGTTAAGGTAGGGTGTTAGAGATTTAGCCTCCTTAGTATCGATGTGATGTAGTGTTAGAGTCAATAACACCATATTGTATGTGATAGGGGAAATCATAGTCTAAAAGTATGATAGAACACCTTTGGCTAAGTGATTCTACCACTGAAGGTAAGCTCAAGGCTAATAAATGTGTGTACATTAGTCTAAGCTAAGCCTATAGTTTAAAGTTAGGGTGATTTAGAGGTTAGGGTGGTAGTGATCATGCTATAAGCTAAATGTTGTGAAAGTGGTGATTAGTAGAAAAGCACTATACTGATATAGTGATTTGAAATGAAATCCGTGTTATATGATATGTTTAAGTGTATATTATGTTATACTTACTTATGGTTGCATGTGATAGTCAGTAGTAGAGAGTTTTTTATTACTGAGATTATTATCTTACCTTGTGCTTACATTTTTATATGTCATAGTGATGAACAAGGTAAAAGGAAAGAGTAAGGATTGACATAGTGTGCCATTGTCATGAAATCTCTAAGTTTTGTGTAATGAACACTTTACTTATATACATATTGTATATAAGGTTGCCATAGGGTGCATTCATATTTATAATTATGAAATGTTGTGAATTTTGATAAATCTTAGCCTATATGTGTGTATATGTGGTGAAATGAGGAACAAAGGCTAAGACTTAGTTGTGTGGTGAATATGTTGTGAATGTGAAGACATGAGAATTGTAGTGAAATTGTGGAAACATGACCAAACTAATGTGTTTTGGTGTAATGTTGTGAAATGTGGAAATAGGCTATTAAATGGCTAAATTTTATTCTATGTGTGTTTGATATAAAATGTGGTCAATCAGGTGTAATAGTTCATTTGGACTTGCTTTAAGGGCCAGAATAGTCTAATGAGATAATGTAATCGATTTCAATGCTTGGGTGCACTAAATTTTTGGGAAAAAAAGCTTTTTACACTTCAGTGTCTAAATTTTGATCGGACCATTGGATATGACACAATAAAAAAGGCTAAAACAGAGTAACAAATGGCCTACAGAAGTGACCTTAATCCACTTGCTCAGCTCCTTTCTGGTATAATGCTTACAGAAAGCCTAGACTAAGGATTGCCCCTCTATAGAGTAAGTAGCATAACAAAGATGACAAGGAAGACAACTCTTAATCAATTATCCTCCTCTTGACTACAAAGCAGCTGTCAACTCACTTCCTTAGAATCTTTAGGACTGGTGTTCAAACTTCTCTCATTAGTTCATAAGCTTCATGTGGGTGCTTGAACTACTCTAATCAAACATCACATGTGAAAATGGCGTATACTGAAAGTTTTCCCTGTGAATTGTTATATAACAGTTGTAGAAACTATTATATGCACCACAGTACATGGCGTGCTTACATTGCAGTGTATGACACACTTATGGCTTTATGCCACATGCTGCCACATGCCGCAGTGCATATGGTGGACACAGTAGCACATAACCTAATTTTTGATTTTATATCTTTATTTTAAGGGCATGCAATGAATGTGATGAATGAAATCCTGAGTCTTCTGCTAGGTAGGGATTATTGTATATTTCTTTTTATTTGATTTTATTGATTTGCAAAACAAGTCTTAAGTCCCAAGCTTTTCAAACAAATTATTTGAATACAATTTGGTTTTGTTATTATGGTGATTGTGCTAATCCTCTCCTTATGTCATGTTGATATAAGGGGAGGGTTACAACAGTTCTTGAGTGTTGGGCAAGATTCTTTGCCAGATTGATAGTACTTATGTTGTCACATCTTATTGGAATTTCCTTGATATGAATTCCTAATCTTGAATTGTTGTTTCAACCATAAGATCTATGCACATTAGCTTCTAGCTGCTAAATATTTAGCTTTACATGAAGAAAGGGACACATTACTTTATTTTTTGCTGAATCATGAGATGAATGAGCCTTTAAGGAATTGACATGTTCTAGCTATGCTCTTTCTATCAGTCTTATATCCAGCATGATTAACATCTGAATAGGTGATTAGTTTAGGCTCTTCTCCTTTAGGAAACTAAAGTCTCAATTGTGATGTTCTATTTAGATATTTGAAAAAATCCTCTTCACAGCTTTAAGATGAGATTCTTTAGAGTCTGATTGAAATCTTGCACAAATATAGAAACTAAACATTATGTCAGGTTCATTGGCAGTGAGGTATAGTGATGATCCAATCATTTTCCTAAATCTAGGTTGATCCACCTTCTTCCCTTTTTCATTCTTGTCCATCTTGATTAAAGCACTCATAGGGATATTTCTTGGATTTGAATTTTCAGATCCAAATTTCTTCAGTAGCTCATGTGTGTATTTAGTTTGGCTTATGAAGATCCCATCTCTTGTTTACTTGATTTGTATTCCAAGGAAAAGGTTCATCTCCCCTATCATGGACATCTCAAATTCACCTTGCATAATCTTAGCAAATTTCTTACAAAGAACTTCATTAGTAGCTTCAAAAATAATATCATCAACATATATTTAAATTACTAAAATAACACTTCCTTCAATTTGGAAAAAATAATTTCTTATCCACCATCCCTCTTTTTAAGTTTTTATTAAGTAAAAAAGTACTTAACATGTCATACATAAACTTCTTCATTAGAGCTTGCTCTTGGGGCTTGTTTGAGTCCATATGAGGCCTTCTTTAGTTTGTAGACATGATTTAGCATTGATGGATGTTCAAATCCATAAGATTGCTCTACATAAACTTCTTCATTGATTAGTCCATTCAAGAAAGAACTCTTAACATCCATTTGATAAAGCTTAAAACCCTTTATACAAACAAAAATAAGTAAAAGTTGTTAGCCTCAAGTCTAGCAATAGGAGCGAAGGTTTCATCATAATCAATACCTTCTTCTGAATTATAACCTTTAGCTACTAGCTTGGCTTTATTTCATACCATAATACTAGTTTTATCAAGTTTATTTCTTAAGACCATTTCATCCCAATTACAAGATGATCACTAAGTCTAGGAACTAAGTCCCTCTCAAACTGGTTGAACTCTTCTTGCATTGCTACAAGCCAATAATCATCAAATAAGGCTTCTTTAATGTTAGAAAGAAATGCATAGAAATGACGTACTTCTCTAAGTGAACCTCTAGTTCTGACTTTATCACTAACTTCTCCAATAACTTGATTAATAGGTGAAGATTTACTATATCTCTAACTTTTTGAAAGATCATTTGTCAACCGTAACATCCTGATTTTTCTAATCCTATAATTAGTTACTAATCAATAATGAATTAGTAATTAGTAAATAATTAGAAATTTGGATGATTACTTGGTAATTTAACTTAATGGGATGTTGAATGAACAAATACAAGTGTAAGAACCGCTACTCAAAGTGAAATGTGTACGTGCAGTGAGGATTTTCCTCACGCATCATGGCTAATGTTGCCTACGCCATAGGTCATAGCATAAAAAGTGACCTAATAAGTTATGAAACATCTTGTGAAGGCAGAGGGAGAATGAAGTAAAGAACAAAAGTAGAGGAAAAAGGAGCATTCCTTTAGTAGGGCATCAATTCTTGAGGCATTTGAAGGCATTTTTGATCGATAGCTTATCGGGTAAGTCTCGTACAACCTTTACCTTTGATTCTACTATAATTTCCTTAATATAAGTTATAGAAAAATTGAATCGAAGAAATTTAATAGGTTAGTTTCTTATCCTATAGTAATGAAAAGGTTCATGAGAGTTAAATTAGAGCTTTGTGACTAATTTGGAGTTGAACAATAGAGCTTTGAAGCTGTAGGCCTAAATTTAGCCCTAAATGAAGGGAACATGGGGGGGAAATTGAATAAAAGAGAAATGGGATCTCTAGAAGTGATAGAAAGTGGTAATTAAGAGGTAATAAACCTAGATTAGTTAAGTGAAAAAGAATAAATGGCTAAATATGGCTTTAGTTAATAATTAAGTATTTTTTGTCAATTTGGATAATTGACAAATTATGCCAATTATGTGTAGATTAGCACATTACATGTGTGAATTAAGGTGAAAAGCTAGTGTGGTGACTATAGGTATATAAGGAATCCATGGGTAACCTTTCTTGTGACAGAAGGGTTGAGATAATAAAATAACTTCCTCTATTTGATTATCTATTGTAACTGTATTAGAAGTATGATTATTATTGTATGAAATTGATTTCTAATGAATTAAGTCTATGAATTGTATGCTTTATAATATATATATATATATATATATATGGTTTTATATATGTGTGGAATGTGGTTTATGTGAAAGTATGATCATAGGGGTGGGAGTTCACTCATAGGGAGTAGTGAAAGACCATATAGCATATTTTTCTTAGTGCCCGATGAGGTGTGGTGTTAGAGAATTATATCTCCTTAGTACCTATTGAGGTGTGACATTGGAGATTTAGACTTCTTAGTATCGATGAGATGCAGTGTTGGAGTCAATAACACCCCATTGTGTGTTGTGAGGGGAACCATAGTTCGGAAGTAGGATAGGACACCTTTGGCCAGGTGATTCTATCACTAAAGGCAAGCTCAAGGCTAATGAATGTATGCATTAGTCTAAGACAAGCCTATGGTTTCAAGTCTAGGTGATTTGGAGGTTTGGTGGTAATGATCATGCTATTTGCTATATAAGAGATGAATTGTGGTGAAAATAGTTTTGAAAAAGGTGAATGATATAATGATATGATTGAAGTGAAATTTGTGTTTTATGTTATGCTTAAAAGCATATTATATAATACTTGCTTTTGGTTGCATGTGATAATTAGTAGTAGAGAGTTATTCCATTACTAAGAGTATTATCTTACCCCATGGTTGCATTTTTATAGCTTAGAATAGTAAGCCAGACAAGGGAAAAAAGTCAGGACTGGCATAGTGTGCTATTGCAGTAAAAATTCTCAAGTTCATTAATGAGCTCCAATTTAATGTGAATAGTGTATATAAGTTGCCATAGGATTTGTATGCATGTTTTGAGTTGTGATTTGGTGGGATATGTAGCTATTTTTGTGAATCTTAGCCCTTATATGTAAATATGTGGTGAAATGAGCATTTGAGGATAAGATTTAGTTGTGAACATATTGTAAATTGCTAATGGTGAACATGAAGTGAATTTGTTGTGATATTGTGGTGAAAATGGATAGAGGAATGTTTTTGTGTGAAGTTGTGAAAAATTTATATTTGTGGTGACAAATGAGTAGCTAAATCTTGATCTCTATGTATATATTATAAAATGTGGTCAATCAAGTGTATTATGTCCTTTTAAGCTTGGTTCAAGGCCTAAACTTGTCTAATGAGACAATGTGATTGATTTGAGTGCTTAGGTATGCAAAATTTTCAAATAAAGTAGCTTTTTGCACTAGGCTGTCTAAATTTTGAACGAATCATTGGATAGTGTTCAAAATTATCTCATTAGGTAGCTTATGAAATAAGCTTTTTGTGTGGGTGTTTAAACCACTCTGATTGGACTACTTGTATGGGAATGGGCCACGTCAAAAGTTTACCATATGAGTTGTCTTAAGCTGTAGCACATGACATAGAGGGGAGCTACTTATGGTTTTATACTATATGCCACTGTGCATGTGGTGCACATTGCAGTGCATGGCTTAGTTTTTGATCTTATTAATTTATTCTAAAAGCATGCCAAACTCCAATGAATGCATAGGTTACCTTCTACTATGCTATGCTCTACTTTGATTGAGTTAGTAGAGAATTTTAATGATTTTCCAAATAAATCATGGGCCAAGAATTTCAAGTAAAGTATTTGAATACAGTTTGGTTTGAGCATGTGGTGATATAGGGGAAGGGTTACATATGCATATTTTGATCACTAGTCACAATATCATTGTTGGTTTGATTTTTCTTCTTTTCATTCAGTGAGAGACGATAGAGGAAGATTTATAGTTTCTTCTGTTAGAAATTGTGCCTTAGGGCCAATCATTGTACTATGCACATTGTTATTTAATGAATTTCTCTTTTGTTATCAAAACAATTATATGTTCAATATGATAACTGTATCCCTTGACAAATTATAGTAACTGTCCTACATGTCCCTAATTGGTCATCTTTGAGGGATCATAGATGAAATAAGACTAGTATGACTTTAATTAATTATAGAGATATAAATTAAAGTTATAAGCACTTGAAAGAGTACAAGGTGCTGCACTAACCTGCTATGAGAAAGCTGCATGATATAAGTCATAAGCTTATCTCATATGTAACTATATCACTAAGCCCTTTGACCTAAGATCATTATGGATTCCTACATGATGAGCATTGAACTTTGACCTAATCAAAAGTCACCTTTGACCGAGTGATCATAAAGACTATAATTGAGTTTAATGATATTCATGCAGAGAAATATGAGTTGTTAAGATGAAATTTGTCCTTCACATTAAGTGAGAGATATTACTAAGCCCCTCGATGAGTAAGATTGAGAAAATGTATGGCCATACTACAATGGAAATGTTTTTCCATTGCTACTGTTAGTCTACTCAAAGTTCGAGAAAGTACTTGACCGAACTATCGCGTGACAAAAGGGATGTGATATGGTTACAGGATAGGTTATATTAGATCATCGATCCTTATGTGAATTGGGTAATTACAATATCTTGTTAGAGGCCACTTGTGACTTGTGGGCTAATAGCGTAATTAGCTTACTGTCAATTTCATATGAGCCTACAGGGTCACACACAAGAACAACCTAACTCAATCTATAATATCTAAGTTCATTGAATCTAGAATATGTCTAGGTTCAATGAATGTAATATAGGGTGAATGAATTATATATATATATATTTGAATCTTTATTTAATAAATGTTTATATATATTTATATGAAATATAAAATTCAAAATATAATTTTATATATAAATATATATTTTGAAATATATACATTCATATATATATATATATATTATATCAGTTTTATATTTTAAATTTATAAGATAAATTCAAATTAGATATGATATTATAGATTAAAGTTATGAGATAAATTTAATTAAAATTTTATGGGCTTTTAAGTGGAAGATGAAAACCTTTATCCATATACTATATATAGATAGGAACGTCCTTTATGAAGGATGTGAGAGTTAAAAAAGTTTTGACGACAAAAGCACTCTGAGAGCCAAGAAACACCCTGTAGAAAGAAAAATTAATGTTCAAAGAGGAACGAATGCTGAGAGTGCTAGCATGTTGTTTAAGTTAGAGAGCTATTCCTGTGGATAATGGTAGAGGGAGCAGATTTACGTTGTCAGCTCCTAAGATCCAAACTCTTGAAGAAAACGCATGCTAACTTCAAAGAATTAAAAGGTAACTCTTCTATCCACCTTGACTTAAATGAGTTTGTTCAGTCCATATCAGGATAGGGACTTTAAAATTTTAATCTTTTGCTATGCCTCCCTATCTAATAGTGGTACCAGAGCCAGGTCAATTTTTCATTTAAGTTGGATTTTGGTTGATGATGTTCTTAAATCTTCATGTGATGAACTTCTTTACATGAACGTTGCTTTGAGATTTCCAAAATTTATATGTGATATTTTCAAAATCTATATATATTTGTCATGTGATGTTTTTGAAACATATATATATATATAAACTCATTTTATATATATTTGAATTTATATGAATTTAAATAAATTAATATGATTAATGTTTAGCTATGCAATGTGCGTTCTCAACATGACTAATGTTCATTCATATGATGTGCGTTCTCAATATCATTATTATTCGTTTGCATTCTCATATAGTTTAATCTGGATTGTCAACATGATTGATGAATCCAAAGGTTCTAAGGCAGCAACTCATTCAAAGAGAATAAGCTTTTCGAAAGCTCTGGGGGGCGCTGCCTCTTGACCCCGCTTGCTAACTGGCTAGCAGGACCGTCATGGCTAACTCTGCATAGTGCAACCTAATTCACAATTTATAGCCTTTCATTATATATGAATTGTTTATTTATTGTGTTTTCTTTGCCTTGAAGTTGTTTGGGTATGGTGACACATATGGCTCTAATTTTACAAGGGTTGTAAATTTTAAATACGGCCTGCGTGTCGTGCCTCTCTCTATAAACTCTGAATATATATTCTCTTCTCATCTCAATCCCCTCATATGAATAAATGAGGTTTCTTGATGTAATTTATCTTCTTAGAGAGGTCCTCTCATTGGCTTGGGATGGGCATAGGTTAAGTGAGCCATATTGTGTCATGTTTAATTATGCTTTTAATTAGATCATAATATGCATGATTTTGTATGAGATACAATCACTTTCACTTTACAAATTTATTAAATTAATAAATCAAACACTCTAATTAAAAACTTAAAGTCATAATGCTGTCAATTAATAAATACTTGTCAAAATCTAGATCACTCAAATGTAGGATCCACCAAAATAGATATATTTGGGTTATCTTGGTGAGACAAATGTGAGTAATGGTACTACTTACAAAGATTCATTATTATCTGACTTAATTGAGATTATCAAAATGGTTTTCAATCTCAAGGCATTAGATAGGATTGAACATATCAGATTATATGATGATTGAATCCTATAAATATCTAAGAGTTACATGTAATATAATTGGTAAATGAGTTACCTACCTAAATAACTTAATTTTAAGCATCCTACCAAAGTAGACTTAAATTTAAGTGAAATATGTGTCTTAGCCTACTAATCAAATTTGAGGGTTGTTAGTTTTAGTGGGAGATATAAAATTAACTTTATGTATTTTATTGTAGAATCATGTTGACTAGTAACACTACTACACTATTGTTGCAATCAATTCTTGAGAAGGACAAACTCAATGGGACAAACTTTCTTGATTGGTTCAAGAACTTGAGAATTGTTCTCAAGCAGGAAAGAAAGGTTATGTCCTAGATGAACCCATTCTTGAGGAGCCTGCAACCAACGCTCTAAGAGCTCAAAGGGATGCTTACATAAAGCACACTAATGACTCAATGAATGTAGGATGCCTAATGCTAGCTACCATAGTTCTAGAACTTCAAAGAGATTTGAAACACATGGAGGCTTATGAGATAATTGTACATCTCAAGAAAATGTTCCAACAATAAGCAAGGCAAGAGAGGTATGAGACCATAAAGGCCTTATACTCCTGTAAGATGGCTGAGGGTGCATTAGTTAACACTCATGTTTTAAAGATGAAGAGCTATATTGATCACCTTGAGAGGCTCAGATTTCCCTGAAGCCAGGAGTTGATTGTAGATTTGATCTTGAACTCGCTCCTGAAAAGTTATGACCAGTTTGTTATGAACTATAACATGCATGATATGGAGAAATCCATTTCTGAACTACATGGGATGCTTGAAACTGTTGAGCAAAACATTAAGAAAAAGCCTATCACTGTTTTGATGGTTTAGAAAGGAAAGGGTTTGAAAAAGAAAGGTAAAGGCAAGGGTAAGGGAAAGGGTAAAGGCTTAGATGGTAAGACTAAAGAGTTGAAGAAGCCCGAAACCAAGCCTCCAGCTAAGAAGGCAAAGCCTCCAAAGGAAGGAGTTTGCTTCTTTTGCAATGAACCGGGTCATTAGAAGAGGAACTGCAAGCTCTACCTAAAAGATATGAAAAAGAAGAAGGATAGCGGGGCTACTCCTCTAGGTATTTATGTTATAGACATTCACCTTTCTACTTCTTCTGCATGGGTATTAGATACTGCATGTGGTTCTCACATTTGTACAAAAGTGCAAGGTCTCGGAGACAATAGAAAGTTGATAAAGGGTAAAGTGGACCTACGAGTTGGAAACAGAGTAAAAGTTGCTATGTTAGCCATTGGAACTTATGAATTACTTTTGCCCAGTGGGCTTTTATTAGTTTTAAACAATTGCTATTATGTTTCTGCTTTAAGTAACAACATTGCTTCTCTTTCTTATTTGGATAAGGAAGGTTTTACTTCTATTACTGGAAATGGTAAATGTTCTATTGATCAAAATGACATTTTTTATGCTAATGGTAATTTGCATTTTGGTCATTATCTTTTAAATCTGAAACATCCTATTAATGAAGACATCTATAACGTTACTACTAAAAGGATCAAATCGAACGATTTGAATCCAACCTACCCATAGTATTGTCATCTCAACCATATAAATAAGAAACGCATTTCTAAGTTCCATCAAGATGGACTTCTCAACTCATTTGATTTTGAATCTTATGACATTTGTGAATCTTATTTATTAGGAAAGATGATGAAAGCACCTTTTACTGGGCATGGTGAGAGGGCTAATGACTTACTGGGACTCATACATACAAATGTATGTGGACCAATGAGCACAACTGCCAGAGGGGGTTATCTGTACTTCATTATCTTTATTAATGACAACAGTAGATATGGATATATCTACTTAATGAAATACAAATCTAAATCTTTTGAAATATTCAAAATATTCTAAAATGAAGTATAAAACTAACTTGAAAAGACTATTAAAACTCTTTAATCTGATCGAGGAGGTGAATACTTGAGCCAAGAATTCATTAATCATCTCAGGAGTTGTGGGATAGTCTTACAATTAACTCCTTCAGCAACACCACAATGGAATGGTGTTTTTGAGTGTAGAAATTGGACACTATTAGATATGGTTCGATCTATGATGACTCAAGTAGATTTTCCACCATCTTTTTAGGGCCATGCACTAGAAAAGCTGCGTTCACACTAAACAGTATTCCATCTAAGGCAATTGAGAAGACACCATATGAGATATGAACTGGGAAGAAACCTAGTTTATCTTTTCTCAAGATTTGGGGAAGTGAGGTATATGTTAAGAAAAAAGCCTCAGACAAGTTAGCACCCAAATTCACAAAGTGCCTTTTTATGGGGTATCCTAAAGAAACAAAGGAATACTATGTCTACAATCCCATCGATAACAAAGTGTTTGTAATTCAAAATGATATCTTTTTAGAAAGAGAATTTATCTCTAAAAGAACTAGTGGGAGTAAGATACATTTTGAAGAAATTCAAGAACCACAAAATAGCACAGAGTCACAGATGAAAAATTGAGAAGACTCATAAGAAGTAAATGAGCCTACTCAAATAACACAAGGCCCACGAAGGTCTGATAGGACACTGCATCATCCTCAAAGATATGAATTTCTAATTAATGAATGTCATGATGTGTTGCTCATTGAACACAATGAACCAACCACCTACTAAGAAGCCATAGTGGGACCAAATTCTAAGAAATGGCTAAATGCTATGAAGTCTGAAATACAATCCATGTACGATAATAAGGCATAGACCTAATTCGATGTACTTGAAGGAATAAAAACTATTGGGTGCAAGTAGGTTTTTAAGGAGAAAACTGACATGGATGGCAAAGTAAATGTCTTCAAGGCACAATTGGTTAGAAAAGGATTCACCCAAACTCATGGTGTAGACTATGATGAAACCTTTTACCCGTCACAATGGCCAAATCAATCAGAATCCTCCTTGCCATTGTAGCATATTATGACTATGAAATATGACAGATAGATGTTAAAACAGCATTCCTTAATAGATGTCTACTTGAGAAAGTGTACATGACTCAACCTGAAGGTTTTGTGCATCCAGAAGACTCTGGAAAGGTGTGCAAGCTTCAAAGATCCATTTATGGATTGAAGCAAGCATCTCGGAGCTAGAATCAACGTTTTGACAAAGTAATCAAAGAGTTTGAATTCATTTAAAACATTAATGAACCTTGTGTTTATGAAAGGGTTAATGGCAGCATAGTTATATTTTTAGTGTTATATGTAGATGATATCCTACTCATTGGGAATGACATTCCTACCTTGCAGAAAGTCAAGTCTTGGTTAGGAAAATCTTTCTCTATAAAGGACTTAGATGAAGCCACTTATATCCTTGGGAGTAAGATCTATAGAGATAGATCCAAAAGGCTGATAGGCCTAAGTCAAAGCACATACATAGAAAAGATACTGCATAGGTTTAGTATGCAGGATTCAAAAAGGGCTTTCATCCTCATGTCTCATGGCATTCATCTCAGTAAAGACTAGTGTCTTAGTACTCAAAATCAGCGAGATTGCATGACTAAGGTTCCATATGCCTCGGTAATTAGATTTATCATGTATGCCACACTGTGCACTCGACCGAATGTTTCATTTGCCTTAAGTATGACAAGCAGATCCAGGAGAGGATCATTAGACTGCTGTTAAGAATATCCTAAAGTACTTAAGAAGGACTAAGGATTTATTCTTAGTATATGGCGGACTACATGATGAGCTAGTTGTAACAGGTTACATAGATGCAAGCTTCCAAACTGACTAGGATGACCTTAATTCACAATCATGATATGTGTTCACCTTAAATGGTGGGGCAGTGAGCTAGAAGAGCTCAAAGCAGAGCACAATAGCTGATTCTGCAATAGAAGCTAAGTATATAGCAGCATCAAATGTAGCTAAGGAAGCCGTTTGGATTAGGAAGTTCATTACTGAACTAGGAGTGATGCCTAGCATCTTAGATCAATAGCAATGAACTAGGAGTAATAAACTTGTTCTATGACAATAGCAGTGTGATAAACCCTTTAGTCGCCTTGGGTTATCAAATTTTACTAGAATGTAGAAGTGAGTATTCTAGGTCATTTCCCTAGAGAGCAAAGCATACAAATCATTGTTCAAATGCTTACAAATTAATCTGAATTTTCAAGTGACTAAACTCACTCTATAATGCAACAATAAATTTGTAAAATTCTGTTTTAGTTGGAATGAAATGAATGATGATTATGGTGAGCCCAAGTCAGATTTCCTAACATTAATCATTGATTTCCAGAATTATAACATCATAAACCTTCTTGATTAACCTAAAATGTGACACTTAGAAACCTCTAAGTGTGGTGCACCATTAGACTCAATGGACACTAATGAATCTAGGTCAAGTGAACTTAGAAATTAACACTATATTCAGCCTTGTTCTACACAAGTTTCAGACCAAAACTAGTGGAAGAAAAACAGCTTAAGTCAAATTCATATAACCAATATGGATCTAACTCAAGTCTACACAAGAACTGAACAAGAATCAGCAACAACTTATGAAATAACCCTAGAACATCAAGGTAAATCATAAATTCCAGAACTGAAAATAGCATGAAAATCTAAATTCAACATTCATATTCTCATCAAATCTGAATTAGAATCACAAAGTCTTCAACCAAAACAGGTTCAAAATTCGAAATCCTCAAAGAATCAAGGCAAGAACATGAAATCAAGAAAATGAACAACAATTACAAATCTGAAAATCTCATAATGTCAAGTCATCTTTCTTGGAGCTCTAAATGATCAGCCTCTCATGCTCTTCCTCTTTGCTTGAATCAGACCTTGAGCTTGAGAAGCTTCCATGGATGAATGAAGATGAAGAAGTTGCAATCTGGAAATCTGGACAAGAGATGGACGAAAATGCAAGCTGGAATGGAGAAGAAAGTGGACAAAAATCTGAATAGACAAGGAATGATGATCTGGACCAAGTGTTGATGATGGAAGATGAAGAAATGAAATCTGAAAAACGGATGAACAGTGCTGGACGAAAATGAATGAAGAAGAAGAGAGAGAAAAATGGCTGAAGTGAGAGAGTGGGATCTGAATTATGAGGCTCTCATCTGAAAATTCAGCTTATGTATGTGTGGAAAATGTGAGTGGTGATAAAACCAAAGTGGATGGTGATAAAAACAAGGAAGGTCCAGATCTGAAATGAGCTGGAAAAATGGACGAAAATAAGCTAAAATGGGAATAAAAATGAGGTGGAAAATGTGGCAAGGGACATGTGAACATGTGTGGGAAATGTGACTCCTCCTTAGGCTCCCAATCAGCTGCCACATGTCATCCAAATAGATCTGATCATGTCACACCTCCCATGCCCCTTGTTCACTTGATGATGTGTCCCTCAATGCTTTCCATGCTCCTTTGATTTTTTATTTAATTAATTCTCCCCAATTAAATTTGAATAATGGTGCTACATCATCCCTCAAATAATTCTGGAATTTGCGCCCAACAGCCCCTAAATTCTTCATCTTTATTTATTTGCTATCTCTTGAATTTCTCCAAGCATGTGGACTAGCCTTTGATCCTTGATTCCAAAATTGCCCTCACAAAATCTGAAAATAAAAACACAAGACTAAATAAATTCTAAACAAAAAGAAATAAAAAGGAAAAGAAGAGAATTAATGCCCAAGATCTCAATTTAGGATATGAAAGTGTCAAAACAATTGTCAAATAGCACTACTAGGGTTCATAAAGTCAATCTAGAAATGACAACTCAAAACCGAAATTAAATCCTATTATGCACAATTTGATGTCAAAAACTATGTTTTAACATGTAAAATATGAGATAGATCAATTCCCCCACACTTGGATTTTTCTCTCTGGGCAAAACTCTCTCAAAACCTAGACAAGTAAACAACACAAAAATACAAGCTCTCAGAGTAAATCCTATTTTGAAAGTCAATGTGCTATCACAAGAACCAAACCAATGTTGCAATCTTTAGAGAAATGTAATCTCAAGTAAACCAAGAGAAACCATTTGCAAAAATGTAATCTCAAAGAGAAACCTCATCGGATTAGTGTTTCACTCTAGCACTCGGTGTATAAGGGTACAAATATCACTCAAGTTCCTTGGCAAGTCATCCTACCATAGGCTTGTAATCCCTCTATCTCTCCACTACTAAGATGCAAGGGTTCTCAAGAATCATATGGACTTTCAAAGGATGTAATGTGCTCAATGAATGGTACACTTAGATTTGCATGTGAAAGAGGTAGGGATTGGCTCAAGAAACTTATCTTGGCCACAATGTAGGTATGCTCAATATACAAAACTACTTAAAACCAAACCCAATAGATAACATAATAGGGATCATGGATGGAATGAATAATTGGCCAAGAATGAGATGAAATGATAGAGATAATAGAGATGAGATGTGAATCTATAAGTAGGAACAAGTGAATCAAATAACAAACCCAAGGAAGCTTGCTTATTCAAACTCTTTCTTTTGCTTTTCTTCGATCCACTTTAGATCTTTTTTTCTCAAGTATATTTTTTTTCTTTCTACAATCTTTTTTCTTCTTTCTTTTGTATCACTTCTTTCTTTGTTTTGTTTTTTTTCTGTTGCTGTTTGTTTTTTTTATTTCGTTTTTTTTTCTCTTTGTTTCTCAAGGCATAGCTTCCAATACTTGGGTACAACTCAAGAAATGTTCCTTAATCATAAGAATGGCAGGTATGGCCAATGTGAATGAGTAAAATAGATCCCACTAGATGTTATCTACTAGTTTAATTAAAAATAGTCAATGCACATTGAAACATACCAAATGAAAATACATGCAATCTATCCAAGATAGGGCAAGTGTTTAAAAATGACAAAAATAAAGAAAGGCTCTATTTGGCTAAGCAAGGGATAATCAAGTAATCAAGGGTTAGCTAAAAGGCCTTGGGCGCTTTAATGATGGCCATAATCACTTTCCCTACAACCAATGCACAAGTGTAGCCTCAAGTAAGAGAGAAAACAAGTTCTAGAGGATTAACAAAACCAAGGAACATAGAACTCTCAATGGTTGAAGGCCCCTTCCATATGGTTCATTCTTGCCTCTCTTAATCAATTATACTCAACCAAATGGTTTATTGCTTCAAAACAGATTTAAGCTAAAGAAAGCAACATCTCAAGAGTTCAAACTTCAAATGCAAAAACTAAGATCATCTTCAAAACTCAAGATTGCTCACAAAACAAAAGTTTTTTTTTTTCAAAAACACACTTTCCCCCACACTTAAACAATGCATTGTCCCTAATGCATGCAAAACACATAATGGGAAGAATTAAATCATTTCTGTACAGCATGTAAAAGTGTGGAAAAAGGTCAATTTTTTTTTTTTTACAAAAACACCACTAAACAGCAAGGAAATAAAGGAAAACAAAGAAACAACAAAAGCTAACATAACTAACTAAGGAAAAGGAATTTCGTTTTTCTTTCTTTTTTGTTTTTCTAAACCTAATGAATCACGTTGCATCTCCCCCCACACTTGAACTCAAAATGACATTCACAAACACAAACACAAGCAAAGAATGGTGTACCACATGTGTGCATATGTGACAGCAGGCATATCCCAATTAGTGCTCCACTTGTGTGCTTTGTGAATCAATCAAATCAATCAAAAAGAAATAAGAAGGAGAGATACAACCTTTGAAGACTCATGGAGGATCTTTGAATCTCATTTCAGCAAGCAATGTGGAAGATTTACCCTCATGAAATTTCTTGCACAAGTGGCCATTTGCCTTGAATGTTAAGCCACGTTGAGGATCTTTGAGGGCGAGAGTGCCATAGTCAAAAATTTCCTCCACAATGTAAGGACCCTCCCATTTAGATTGAAGTTTGCCACCAATGAGCTTGAGCCTTGTCTTGAACTTAAGCACTTTATCTCCCACTTAAAAATGCTTCCTCAAAATACATTTATCATGAATGAATTTTGCTCTTTCCTTGTACAATTTAGAGCTCTCATATGCTTCCAATCTCAACTCCTCCAATTCTTGAAGTTGGAGCTTCCTAGAGGCAGTTACACCCTCCTCACCAAATGCACAAGCCTTCACAGCCCAATAGGCTTTGTGCTCAATCTCCACCGGGAGGTGATGATCTATCTCATATTTTACATGTTAAAACACTTGGTTTTTGGCATCAAATTGTGCATAATAGGGTTTAATTTTCGATTTTGAGTTGTCATTTCTAGATTGACTTTATGAACCCTAGTAGTGCTATTTGATGATTGTTTTGACACTTTTATATCTTAAATTGAGATCTTGGGCATTAATTCTCTTCTTTTCCTTTTTATTTCTTTTTGTTTAGAATTTATTTAGTCTTGTGTTTTATTTTCAGATTTTGTGAGGGCAATTTTGAAATCAAGGATCAAAAGCTAGTCCACATGCTTGGAAAAATTCAAGAGATAGCAAATAAATAAAGATGAAGAATTTAGGGGCTGTTGGGCGCAAATTCCAGAATTATTTGAGGGATGATGTAGCACAATTATTCAGATTTAATTGGGGAGAATTAATTAAATAAAAAATCAAAGGAGCATGGGAAGCATTGAGGGACACATCATTAAGTGAAGAAGAGGCATGGGAGGTGTGACATGATCAGATCTAATGGGATGACATGTGGCAGCTGATTGGGAGCCTAAGGAGGAGTCACATTTCCCACACATGCTCACATGTCCCCTTGCCACATTTTCCACCTCATTTTTATTCCCATTTTAGCTTATTTTCGTCCATTTTTCCAGCTCATTTCAGATCTGGACCTTCCTTGTTTTTATCACCATCCACTTTGGTTTTATCACCACTCACATTTTCCACACATACTTAATCCTTCATTTTTCATTTTTCGTATTCATTCTTCACCTTCACTTGTCAGATTTTTCCAGATTTCTCTCTCTTCTTCTTCATTCATTTTCGTCCAGCACTGTTCATCCGTTTTTCAGATTTCATTTCTTCATCTTCCATCATCAACACTTGGTCCAAATCATCATTCCTTCTCTATTCAGATTTTTGTCCACTTTCTTCTCCATTTCAGCTTGCATTTTCGTCCATCTCTTGTCCAGATTTCCAGATTGCAACTTCTTCATCTTCATTCATCCATGGAAGCTTCTCAAGCTCAAGGTCTGATTCAAGCAAAGAGGAAGAGCATGAGAGGCTGATCATTTAGGGCTCCAAGAAAGATGACTTGACATTATGAGATTTCCAGATTTGTAATTGTTGTTCATTTTCTTGATTTCATGTTCTTGTCTTGATTCTTTGAGGATTTCGAATTTTGAACCTGTTTTGGTTGAAGACTTTGTGATTCTAATTCAGATTTGATGAGAATATGAATATTGAATTTAGATTTTCATGCTATTTTCAGTTCTGGAATTTATGATTTACCTTGATGTTCTAGGGTTATTTCATAAGTTCTTGCTGATTCTTGTTCAAGTTCTTGTGTAGACTTGAGTTAGATCCATATTGGTTATATGAATTTGACTTAAGCTGTTTTTCTTCCACTAGTTTTGGTCTGAAACTTGTGTAGAACAAGGCTGAATATAGTGTTAATTTCTAAGTTCACTTGACCTAGATTCATTAGTGTCCATTGAGTCTAATGGTGCACCACACTTAGAGGTTTCTAAGTGTCTCATTTTAGGTTAATCAAGAAGGTTTATGATGTTATAATTCTGGAAATCAATGATTAATGTTAGGAAATCTGACTTGGGCTCACCATAATCATCATTCATTTCATTCCAACTAAAACAGAATTTTACAAACATTTATTGTTGCATTATAGAGTTAGTTTAGTCACTTGAAAATTCAGATTAATTTGTAAGCATTTGAACAATGATTTGTATGCTTTGCTCTCTGGGGAAATGACCTAGAATACTCACTTCTACATTCTAGTAAAATTTGATAACCCAAGGCGACTAAAGGGTTCATCAGGTGACATTGCTTACCATAGACCAACCTAAAAATGGAGACATCCCAATGGGTGTCTTGAAGGCGGTCCGGTATGCCCAAAGAGCCTCCTCAAGTCTTGAGCTCCAATCCTTCCTATTCGGTCTCACTATCTTTTGGAGGATAGACTTGATCTCCTTGTTCGAACACTCAGCCAACCCATTTGTTTGAGGATGATATGGGGTTGCCACCTTGTGTAGAACACCATATTTTTGAAGCAAAGAGGAGATAGTCTTGTTGCAAAAGTGTGTCCCTTAGTCTGTGATGATTGCTCTTAGGATGCCAAACCTATAAAACACATGAGACAAAAGAAACTTCGCCACAACTTTGGCATCATTAGTTCTAGTGGGGATAGCCTCAACCCACCTAGAAACAAAATCAACACAAAGCAATATATATTCACAACCATTGGAAGAGGGAAAAGGACCCATGAAATCCATACCCCAAACATCAAAGATCTCACAAAATATAATGGGCACCTGTGGCATTTCATGTCTCTTTCCCAAACTCCCAAAATGTTGACATGCATGACATGCTTTGCAAAATTGATGTGCATCTCTAAAAAGAGATGGCCAATATAAACCACAATCTAAGACCTTCTGCCCGGTCCTCCTAACCCCAAAATGACCACTACATGCATAAGTATGACACATCCTCAACACATCATCAATCTCAACATCAGGAACACATCTCCTAATGACACCATCACTACACAATCTCCAAAGAGTAGGTGAATCCCAAACATAGTATCTACTTTCCCTAGCAAGCTTCTCCCTAGCATGTCTAGTAATCCCATTTGGAAACACATTATGCACCAATAAATTGACCAAATCAGAATACCAAACAACATCATGGGAAGAAATAGCACATAATGACTCATCCCTAAACTCATCACAAGGGAAATCAAAAGAGGAATTCACCATAATGGAGTCATAAGGCAATCGACTCAAGTGATCCGCCACATGATTTGTTGCTCCACTCCTATCAATGATCTCCAAATTGAACTCTTGAAGTAGAAGCATCCATCTAAGCAAACGTGGCTTGGTGTTCTTCTTCTTTAAAAGGTACTTTAAGGCCGCATGATCTGTAAAACAAACAACCTTGGAATGCAACAAGTAAGATCTAAACTTGTCAAGAGCAAACACTAATGCATACAATTCTTTCTCAGTTGTAGTGTAATTGCATTGTGCTTTGTCTAAAGTCCTAGATGCATATGCAATAACATAAGGTAGCTTGTTTTCCCTTTGTCCCAACATAGCCCCAACAGCAAAATTAGAGGCATCACATGAAATCTCAAATGGAATCAACCAATTAGGATCCTCAAAATAGGAGGGGAAACAAGCTTAGCCTTCAAAGCATCAAATGCATCTCTACAACTTGGAGAGAACTCAAATTTGTCTTTTTGAAGTAATTGAGACAAGGGATGTGCAATCTTTGAAAAATCTTTAATAAATCTTCTATAAAAACCCACATGGCCAAGGAAAGATCTCAAGTCCTTGACATTAGTTGGATAGGACAAAGATGAAATCACTTCAATTTTGGCCCTATCCACCTCAATGCCATGGCTTGAAACCAAGTGGCCCAAGACAATCCCTTCCTCAACCATAAAATGGCACTTCTCAAAGTTCAAAACCAAGTTCTTCTCCACACATCTAGCAAGGACTTTATCAAGATTTCTCAAGCAAGAAGAATAAGAATCCCCATGAATTGTGAAATCATCCATGAACACTTCCATGCAATTTTCAATAAAATCACTAAAAATACCAAACATGCATCTTTGGAAAGTCCCTGGAGCATTACACAATCCAAAAGGCATTCTTCTATATGCAAAGGTACCAAATGGGCAAGTGAAAGTGGTTTTGTGTTGATCAACCGGATCAATGCAAATCTGAAAATAACCACTATATCCATCAAGGAAGCAATAATGAGATTTCCCCCCTAATCTTTCTAACATTTGATCAATAAATGGGAGAGGGAAATGGTCTTTCTTGGTTGCCTCATTCAACCTCCTATAATCAATGCATACCCTCCAACTATTTTGTACCTAGTAGGAATCAATTCATCATGTTCATTCTTTACCACAGTAATTCCACTCTTCTTGGGCACAACTTGCAATGGAGACACCCATTCACTATCACTAATAGGGTAGATTATACCTGCACTCAAGAGTTTGGTGACCTCCTTCTTTATCACATCAAGTATGAGAGGATTCAACCTCCTTTGTGGCTGCCTTATTGCCTTAGCATTTTCCTCCAACATGATCCTATGTGTGCAAGTTTGAGGGCTAATTCCAGGAATGTCTCCAAGTGTCCACCCAATGGTTTCAATGTTCTTCCTCACTACATCACACAACAAAGACTCTTCCATAGGGGTTAGTGAAGAAGAAACAATAATAGGAAGTTGATTACCATTTTTTAAGTAAGAATACTTAAGATGTGAAGGAAGTGGCTTCAACTCAGATTGGGTGGCTCAATGATGCTTGGAGGAATCTTTTGCACTTGAATTTGTCTTGCTAGATCCATGTCTTCCTCTTTAAGTGGCATGTACAAGCTTCCAACAGCTGCTATATGCAAAATTTCGTCCAAATTGACTTGCTTTGTTCCAACTTTGTGCCTCACGTCCAGATCTGGTTGGCTTGCTCTAAAATTAATTCCCATTTTGGTCAGATCTGATTCTGGACTTTCAGCACCAATTTGCACGCCCCTTGGATCATTAACAGCCTCAAAATCACTTTGTTCATGCTTTTCAAGTGTCCCTAAACCTGAAACATCACAAGTAGAACACTCCTCCAACCTTGGAGAATGATTAGGCACAAAAGGATTAAAGCTGTTAAAAATTCCAGAATTAAATTCACTAGAAGAAATCAAATGATGTGATGAAATATGACGTGGAAGATGAACTAGGGCCATCATTAGATGCAATTTCACTCTCATCACTTGATTCAATCACTAAATCAACAGAATTTCCAGAATTGATACTCAAATCATCAAACTCATCTAATGCAAGCAAATCACTCAAGGAAGCATATGTTTGGTCATGTGAAGAACTAGACAACACAAGTGCTTCAAATGGAGTGCAAGTAGATGAGTGAGGCATGTCAAGTGTGCTGCCATTCAAATGCTCATGCTCAAGTGAATGCAATTCATCTTGATTTTTCAAATTAGACAAAATTAACACTATATTATTGCAATTCACACAAATAGAGTCATGAGTGCATGAACAAGTGAAACTAGGCAAAGATGCAACATCATCCAAGCTAGGAGGCATAGAAACCTCATCAATGATTCCATCAAGTGTATCATCAATGCAATCCACAAAATGAAGGCTATAATCAACATAAGAGTTTTTCAAGCTATCAAATATGTTAAATTCAATCTTGCTGTCCAAAAACTCCATGGTAAGTTTACCTTCCTTCATGTTCAATATAGTACTTGATGTCATCATAAAAGGTCTCCCAAGAATGAGTGTGCCTTGGCCTCCTTCTTGCATATCCAACACATAAAAATCTGCTGGAAAAACCAAGTCCTTAACCTTCACTAAGATGTCTTCCAAGAATCCCTTAGGCTTCCTAGTGCTCCGGTCGGCTAGTTGCAAGATGACACTACAATCTTGAAGACCACCAAGATTAAGTGAAGAATAAATGTGAGTGGGCATCACATTGATGGCTGCCCCTAGGTCAATCAAGGCTTCTTGAACAAACACATTCCCTATTTGACAAGGAATGGTACATGCCCCCGGATCTCTACACTTTAGAGGGAGTTGTGGCTTGAAGATAGCACTAATATTAGGACTCATTTGAACTGTAGCCAATGGTTTGAATCCCCTTTTATTAGTGCACAACTCCTTCAAAAACTTTGCACACTTAGGCATGCTTTTTATCATCTCAAGAAGTGGTATGTTCACTTCCACCTTCTTCAACATATCAAACACATCATGCCTATCTTCTTCTTGCCCTTTCTTAGCAAATCTAGTCAAGGCCTTAGGGAATGGCATATCCCTTGGAATAGGGTCCCCAATTTGATATTCTTTTGGAGGCTCTCTTCTTCCCAACACCTCTTTCTCCTTAGGCTTGCTTGAATCATTCTCATTTGCCTTAGAAGATGGATGAACCGTGGCTGTTCCAGCACTGTCTTGGCCTTGATTTGAGCTCAATTTCACCTCTTTTTCTTGAGCATTCAGGGCTGATCTTGCCCCATTTGCATCCTCAACTACAATCTCTTCAATAGAGTCATCCTCATCATCAATCACTTGAGGACTTAGAGAAGTAGGAGGCGTGTTCTTGAGGCTATGTGAGGCACTTGGATGCACATTTAGCTTGCTGTCACAGCAAGTGGAATCACGTGGATCAGCAAGAAAAAGTGATCTTCCTTCACAAATTTGAGAATTCCTTGAAATAACCTCATTAGGCTTGCTGCCACTATGGTTTGAGGCATTTGGAATGGCTTCAAAAACTCTTCCACTCCTCAACTCAATTGCACTAAGGCTCTTTGGATTGATGACAGGTTGAGTTGGGAGCTTTCCACTTCCTTGAGCTTGGCTAATGCTATTTGAATTCCCAAATTGTTGCACCACCAAATCAGTGCTTTGTTGCTTTGATTCAAGATTGTCTAGCCTCTTAAGCATCATGTCCATTTTCGATTCTGCCCTAGACACATGAGAATCAAACTTTTGGCCCATAGAAAACATAGCATCACCCATCCTCTCAAGGTAGGAATACATTTGTTTATCACCTCCACCATCTTGAATAGGGATCACTTGAGAATTCTTGGCTTGCACAACCTCTTGATTACCCTTGTAGCTGAAGTTAGGGTGCTGCCTCCAACTTGGGTTATATGTGCTCCCATAGTTAGCCTCAAAATTGTTCCTTGCCCCTTGATTATGTTGATAATTGTAGGGCCTTTGTTGTTGATACAGCCCCAACATCTTGAGCATGCATGCAATTAGAGGTGATATGCATTGTTGAATTGCATATACCACAAATAGGAGCCACTAGAGCATTGGACATAGAAGCAATCTGAGCTTGTGGAGGATTGGAGATAGACATCTTGAGAAAATCCAATTGAGAGTAGATATCCTCCAATTGGGAATTAGCAAAGAAGATTGGCCCACTTGGTGAACACCCCTTGCATCTCTTGAGCTATATTGTTGGTTATTATTTGCAAGCTTTTCCAACAAGGTCCATGCATCATCCGGTGGAAGATCTAATAGAGAGCCATTTGCAGCAGCATCTATGGTCTCTCTATCATGAATTTGCAACCCCACATGGAAATAATCAATGAGGAACTCCTTGCCCACATTTAGGTATGGACACTTTGCAAGCAACTCAAGAAACCTCATCCAATACTCATAAAGAGATTCTTGAGGGTGTTGTTGAATCCCCATGATTTGCTTCCTTAGTTGAGAATACTTGGTTGCTGGAAAATATTTTTCAAGGAAGCAATTTGCATCTCCACCCAAGAATTGATGGTCCTTGTGGCAAGAGTATTGAACCATGTGATTGCTTTGTCCTCAAGAGTAAAATAGAAGACCTTGAGCATCAAATTCTCCAAGTTTGCTGTGGGAGGCTTCATGGTTGAACAAACCCTCTCAAGTATTTGAAGATGCCTATTAGGATCCTCACCTGCAAGGCCATGGAATTTTGGCAAAGCATTAATCAATGAAGGTTTGATTTCATACTCATTTTGTTCTTGTAAATTCAAAAACAAACCACTAGGTCTAAATGTATCAGTGGGTGCTACCATCTCTCTAATACTCCTCCTAGCAGGTATTTCATGTTCATTACCATGCAATCTATCAGCCATACTGTCCAAAATCACAGAATTATCAACTATGGTGTTTGGAAGAGAAGAAGATGCTAAGAACTCTAAGTATTGATCTCTAAATTCAATATAATTTTCACCAAGTTCTTTGCAAGTCCTACAAGACATATAAAGCTCAGAACACCACAGAAATAGCACTGGACCAAAGAAAAATCAAAAATACGAAAGTAGGCAAAAATTCTGAAAACTGGCAGAATTGAAACACACTGAGGCAGTATTTTTGTAAAAAAATTTTCGAATGTGAAAAAGACAAAATTAGAAAAAAATCAAAACTAAAAATTTAAAGCTAAAACACTGAATTAAATGCAGGAATTTTTATAAACAAAATTTCCAAATAGGGAAAGAGATATGCTCATCCAAAATTAGCCCTGTCTGCCTGGAGTGTCACTGGGAGTCAGCAGTGGACCCTATGTGTTCAGTGCACAACTCTCTGGTCCCGAATCAAATTGAGCTGAAATTTTTACCTGAAACTTTCAACACACAGAAGGTTATACAGTCCAATTTTCAAGGAAAAATTCGCAATCAATTCTTCCCAGTATTTTTTCGAATTAGGGTCTACAGCACTGGAATTTCCAGTGAACCCTGTTTTAGTCAAGCAAAAAGTCAACCAATTTAATGGCCGAATTAGCAATTATGTTCAACAGAAAAAATGTTTCTAAGATAACCAAGAACACAATGAAACAAGAATCAGCTCAAAATGATATGTCTAGCGAAAATTATACTGTCCAAATTTCGTGCAAAATTTCTGGGCAGAGCAAATTCTCAGAGCTTGCTGGCACTTGAGCTAACCTTGACAGATTTGGCTTGCACGTCCAGAATCAATATTATGGTGACTATATCCAGTAGCAAACAGACCAAACAAGAGATCAAATGCTTAGAAAACACAAGTCAGCCACCACAATACAAATTCCAGAATTAAGCCAAAATGCAAAGCAAATTAAAACAGCAATTGAAACTACAATTAGTATGGCTAGTTGCTCCCCGGCAACGGCGCCAATTGATGAACCCTTTAGTCGCCTTGGGTTATCAAATTTTACTAGAATGTAGAAGTGAGTATTCTAGGTCATTTCCCTAGAGAGCAAAGCATACAAATCATTGTTCAAATGCTTACAAATTAATCTGAATTTTCAAGTGACTAAACTAACTCTATAATACAACAATAAATGTTTGTAAAATTCTGTTTTAGTTGGAATGAAATGAATGATGATTATGGTGAGCCCAAGTCAGATTTCCTAACATTAATCATTGATTTCCAGAATTATAACATCATAAACTTCTTGATTAACCTAAAATGAGACACTTAGAAACCTCTAAGTGTGGTGCACCATTAGACTCAATGGACACTAATGAATCTAGGTCAAGTGAACTTAGAAATTAACACTATATTCAGCCTTGTTCTACACAAGTTTCAGACCAAAACTAGTGGAAGAAAAACAGCTTAAGTCAAATTCATATAACCAATATGGATCTAACTCAAGTCTACACAAGAACTTGAACAAGAATCAGCAAGAACTTATGAAATAACCCTAGAACATCAAGGTAAATCATAAATTCCAGAACTGAAAATAGCATGAAAATCTAAATTCAACATTCATATTCTCATCAAATCTGAATTAGAATCACAAAGTCTTCAACCAAAACAGGTTCAAAATTCGAAATCCTCAAAGAATCAAGACAAGAACATGAAATCAAGAAAATGAACAACAATTACAAATCTGGAAATCTCATAATGTCAAGTCATCTTTCTTGGAGCTCTAAATGATCAGCCTCTCATGCTCTTCCTCTTTGCTTGAATCAGACCTTGAGCTTGAGAAGCTTTCATGGATGAATGAAGATGAAGAAGTTGCAATCGGGAAATCTGGACAAGAGATGGACGAAAATGCAAGCTGGAATGGAGAAGAAAGTGGACAAAAATCTGAATAGAGAAGGAATGATGATCTGGACCAAGTGTTGATGATTGAAGATGAAGAAATGAAATCTGAAAAACGGATGAACAGTGCTGGACGAAAATGAATGAAGAAGAAGAGAGAGAAATATGGCTGAAGTGAGAGAGTGGGATCTGAATTATGAGGCTCTCATCTGAAAATTCAGCTTATGTATGTGTGGAAAATGTGAGTGGTGATAAAACCAAAGTGGATGGTGATAAAAACAAGGAAGGTCCAGATCTGAAATGAGCTGGAAAAATGGACGAAAATAAGCTAAAATGGGAATAAAAATGAGGTGGAAAATGTGGCAAGGGACATGTGAACATGTGTGGGAAATGTGACTCCTCCTTAGGCTCCCAATCAGCTGCCACATGTCATCCAATTAGATCTGATCATGTCACACCTCCCATGCCCCTTTTTCACTTGATGATGTGTCCCTCAATGCTTTTCACGCTCCTTTGATTTTTTATTTAATTAATTCTCACCAATTAAATTTGAGTAATGGTGCTACATCATCCCTCAAATAATTCTGGAATTTGCGCCCAACAGCCCCTAAATTCTTCATCTTTATTTATTTGCTATCTCTTGAATTTCTCCAAGCATGTGAACTAGCCTTTGATCCTTGATTCCAAAATTGCCCTCACAAAATCTGAAAATAAAAACACAAGACTAAATAAATTCTAAACAAAAAGAAATAAAAAGGAAAAGAAGAGAATTAATGCCCAAGATCTCAATTTAGGATATGAAAGTGTCAAAACAATCATCAAATAGCACTACTAGGGTTCATAAAGTCAATCTAAAAATGACAACTCAAAACCGAAATTAAATCCTATTATGCACAATTTGATGCCAAAAACTAAGTGTTTTAACATGTAAAATATGAGATAGATCAGTACCCAAATCTATGTGGGTCCTAGTGGGTTAGTAGACTCCTTTGAAACCTACTTCATATTTTCAGTCAACCCTTGCTTCCTATGAATATATGACTTAGTCATGTGCCCTTTTTTATTGCAGTAAGAACAAGTGGATTTGGGTGAGTTAGTCATAGTAGTAAGACTAAAGAAGTTCTTGTAATATTTTTACTTCTCATTGGAATTATAATTGTGCCAGCTTTATCAAATACACTTTTTTGTTAACTCAAAATTTTGTTTAAGTTATCTCTACCCTTAACAAATTTTGCAAGAGTATTTTTCAAATCTTCCTTTTCTAGTATTTTGTTAGTTGATAAATTATCTTTACCTATTACTAATCATCCAAGGCTGTGCCATATGCTGTAGTACATGTGGTGCATGCTGCGAGACACATCCCATTCTTTCTGACTTCATTTCTTTGACTTTAGACCATGACATGATGTAATGAATGCATATGATTAATTTTTGCTGTGCTTTACTTTGATATGTAAAGGATTTTGATGATTTGAAAAATAAATCTTGGGTCTAAAGCCCTTTTCAAATTATTTATTATATTAGTTTGGTATGAAGATGTGGCGATTAAGTTAACCCCCTTCTAATGTCAGGTGAATATTGGGAGAGGTTATAGTTTGGTATCAAATTCTTGAGTTTCAAGATCTGATTGTATTGATTGTTTTTGTATTCATCTTTAGATATTGCAACTTATCATTATTCATTATACATCTATTTCCCTTGTTCTTTTCTTTCTTAGGAGGGGACAAAGGTATTTTATCATGAGGAAAGGTACTCATACTAGAAGTGCTTAGATGGGTTAATGAGGAGGAGCAAAAGCCAAAAGTCTAACTAGTTTAGCTATAGTCGAAAGATAGGCGTGATGAGCTACTTAAAGAGTTGAGAATTATGATGGTGGGCATAAGGTATCTAGTTTGAGATCGCGACATGATATTAAGAGGAAGAGAACAAGAAGAGAGAGTTGAGGCTCAATGTATGCCAGTGCAAGGGGAGGAGCAAAGTAGGCTAGACCATCTCAAGGTTCAGGTAGTAAACAAGGTCCTTGGTACTGATCCATCAATATATTAGACTTGGAAGACTATTTTTCAATTTAACCAATTGATGTTTGATGGCAATATGAAGGAAGGAGATGCAGAGTTATAGATTAAATGAATGGAGACCATGTTCAAAGTTGTGGTCTATACTATTAAGCAGAAGGTTATTACTATAGTGCGGTTAGTTGGAGATGTAAAGAGGTGGTGGTAATCTGAGACTAACCAGTGGTGCTCATTTGAGTTGGAAAGAATTTAAGAAGATATTTTTTTATCAGTGCTTTCTAATTTCATTTAAAATTGAGAAAGAAGAGGAATTCCATATGTTCAGGTAGGTGGATTTGGATGAAGAGGAATTCATTAAAAGGTTTAATGACTTATCAATCTACTCCGCATCCTTTCAATACAGTAATGGCATTAAATGGAAAGCAGAGAGGCCTTTAGAGAAGATGAGACCCAAGTGTTAGCAGTAAATCACATTATTTGATGTGACAACATACGAAGACATTTGTCACAAGTTGAGAGTAGCAGCTAAGAGAGGTAGAGAAGCCAAAGCTAAAAGAAGATGAGATAGTTTGAGGAGATTCTCATCCCCATTGTGTTCGACAAGAGGAGTTTCAAAAAGCTTGGGTACAGTTCAAGTCAATCTAGTTCTTCATGAAGGAAGGGTTTTGTTAGAGGGTCTCAGTCTCATTCAATGCAGAGGGGATCAGTTTAGAGGAGTGGAGATATGAGAATTGGGCCTCCGTAGTCTTTAAGTACTAGCATCTAATGTACCAATATTGACACTGAGTACCAAAAGATCGCCTCAGTACAACATTTGTGGCTGATAAATCACATATATTGCACACTTTTCTTTTACATTTATGACCATATTTTATTAGTTTAGACCCTTCTATGCATGATTTTAGCATTGGATTTAATCATAGGCTCATTTATATTGAGTTTTGGCATTAGGGGCATTTTGGTCATTTTTCACATTTGATTGGAATTAAATGTTTTTAATCTAAAATTTCAATTCCCTAGCACATTTTATTACTTATATAATTTTTATTTTCACTTTTTTAAGACTTTAGTTGGTTCAATTGCCTAAGATTGATTTTGTTTTGTTTGTTTTGTGTTTCAAGAAATTTGCAGGCCAAATATGGTAATTTTCTCTTTTTCATTTTTTTTTCAAATCAGCTTTAACTTTTCAAAAGGAGAAAAATGGAGAATTAAAATGAAGAGAAGGAAAGGAAAAAAGAAGATGAATGCTAGAGGTGGGATTTTGGAATCACGCACACGCAATCAAATTGGTAGGAGTTAGGCCATTCATGTTGACCACTGAGACACATGATCACACACCATCACACAAATTATACGTACAACTAACACAAGGCAGAGACACCATCGCATTCAACCTCCTCTCAGTCAAAGCTTCAGCACACACATGATCTACTATTCAGCCATACACAATCGCTTATTCATCTTGATCCTGATTCAATCACCAGCACAGCTGCCTCACATACACAATCACTCATCCTCTTGCAGTTTGAGTTTGGCCAGGGGAGATTCATCACTCCATCTTAGATTCTTCTCTTAGTTTTTAATTTAGTCACACGTCATTCACTCACAGATTTGTCAAGCAAACATCCATGCCAGCTCTTCATGGATGTTTTCTTTGATCAGTCATTAAGGAGGACAAGATGAGTGTCTGAATTCTTTCCAGAGTTATTTAAGGGAGATGAAACTTTCATTTGAGATTTCTTAATTTCTTTCCAATTCAGTTCTATGCAATTCACCTCTGAGTTCTCTAATTTTGTTGTTGATATTGACTTCATGATTCATGGTTGATTTCATTCCTTAAGATACTTAGTTGCTATGAATTGGCTCTTTAATTGGATGATACACATTATATGTTTAAATTTATGCTTAAATGGTTATTGTTGTGTAAATGCTAATCTATCCAATCCTTGTAGTAATGTCTGAATCATTTAGCTTTCATATAGGTCTTAAATTGAAGTTAAGTACTTAATTCTTGATTGGTTCTAAGTGTTAGAACATGATCAAGGTAAGGCAAGGTCTAATCTTGAGTCAAGTTATTGTTTGGCATAATTTTCATAAGGATTGTGCCTTGATCTAAGTTATAATCACCTTGTCCTAATGGTAATTAGGCATTTTACTTAATGTTAAATGAGTTGCAAGAACTGAATGAATTGAACTTAGGATTCTATAATGATGAAAGTGGATTCAAACCTTGGAGAAATCACTTGTTTGCTTAGTTAAATCAATCTCACTTTATTTCATTTTTTCATATAAAATTTAGAAAAACCAAAAATACTTTCTTATTGATTTTTATCAAACCAATAGTAACGTTAAGTTGTAAAATGGTTTATGAATTGAACTTGATTATTTAAGCTTGCTCTCTTAGGATTTTAATGACCTAGGGTATACTCAACTACATTTTAGTTTCTTTGAGAAGCTTGATATGACTTAGGGCTTTTTTAGTGGCCAATCTCATACAAGAATATGTTGGGCTTGCTTTAAGTGTGGCAAGTTGGGACATTTAGCAAGACAGTGCCTGAAGGGTAGAGTTGAGGTGATTGGGCACTGATGTACCATTCTTGGTCAAGTGTTTGGAGTTACACAAGAAGAGGCTAGAGCATCTTCGAACTTGATGCAAGGTATGATCTTTGTTGGTAGTCATCAAGTTGAGATCTTCGAACTTGATCCAAGGTATGATCTTTGTTGGTAGTTATTAAGTTGAGGTATTGTTTGATTTTGGTACCACACATTCCTTTGTGTTTGAGGAGTGTGTGGATAGATTGAGATTGTCTTTGCAAGAGTTTTCTGTACTTATTAGGGTAACTATGCCTTCGGGATCTTCTAGTATTACTAATAGAGCATGTCAGGGTGTGGATATTCGATTTAGGGGAAGGATTTCTAAGGTCAATATGATTTGTATTCCTATAAAGGGAATAGATATAATAATTGGCATGGACTGACAAGCAACAAACAATGCTATGCTTGATTATGCCAAAAAGATGGTTTCATTGCTAGTGTTGTCTGCAGTAGTAAGTTCTCCTGAGTAGTTTAAGTTCTTGTCAGTTGTTAGAATAGAGAAGTTGATCCAACAGGGTTGTGATGCATACATGGTGTTCTTTACTTCCAATACAGTATATGATAGTTGTATAGATAAGATAGAGGTAGTGAGTGAGTTCTCACAGATATTTTTAGATGAAGTGACTGGATTACCTCTTAAAAGAGAAGTGGAATTCTTAATTGATTTGACTCCTAGAATTGAACCAATATTAAAGACCCCATATCCAATATCGCCATAAGAATTGATAGAGTTAAAGAAATTGATTGAAGACTTGCTGGATAAAGGGTTTATTAGACCTAATGTGTCACCTTAGGGGTCATTAATGCTGTTTTTAAGAAAGAAGAATTGTAGTTTGCTTCTTTGCATTGATTACTGACAGTTGAACAAGGTGACTATGAAGAACAAGTATCCTTTGCCAAGGATAGACAATCTTCTTGATCAACTGGCTAGTGCCTCAGTCATTTCTAAAATAGACTTGAGGTTAGAGTACCATTAGTTGAGAATTAGTGTAGTAGCTGTGCCCAAAAGAGCATTTAGAACTCGATATGGCTACTATGAGTTCTTAGTTATCCCATTTGGTTTGATCAATTCTCTTGCATTATTCATGGATTTTATAAACTATATATTCAGGCTATACTTGGATCAGTTTGTTGTGGTCTTTATTGACAACATCTTGATCTATTCTAAAGATAAGTAGCAGCTATCAAAGCATTTGAGAACAATACTTTGGATTTTAAAAGATGAAAAGTATGTACCAAACTTAGTAAGTGTGAGTTTTAGCTGAGAGAAGTCAGATTTTTGGTACATGTGGTATATGCAGATAGGAGTTTTGTGGATCCAAACAAAGTTGATGCAATGCTAAAGTAGGAACATCCTAGTTTGGTCATGAAGATACATAGTTTTAGGGATTAGTTGGATATTATTGGTGATTTATTCAGGGATTTTCTCATATAGATTCCTTTTTGACTAAGTTGACACGAAAGGATCAGCCTTTTATTTGGGATGATTGGTGCGAAATGGCATTTTAGAAGCTAAAAGAGAAGTTAATTACAGTACTGGTGTTGATTATCCCTAATCTGAGATTACCATACAAGGTGTACACTGATGCATTGTTGAAAGGCTTGGGTTATGTTTTGGTGCAAGATGGGCAAGTGGTAGCATATGCTTCTCAATAGTTAAGACCCCATAAAGAGAATTATCCTATACATGATCTAGAGCTCTAGCAGTGGTGTTTACTCTGACTGAAGATTTGGTACCATTATCTTTGTGGTGTAGTGTTTAATGTGTTTAGTGACCATAAGAGTCTGAAATACCTGATGGATCAAAAGGAGTTAAATATGAGATAGAGAAGATGGATGGAGCTTCTTAAAGATTATAATTTTGAATTGAAATACCATCTGGGTAAGGCAAATGCGGTTGTTGTCACGTTGAGTTAGAAGTCTTTACATGTGGCAAGTTTAATGGTACAAGAGCATAAATTAATTGATCTTTCCTAGAGTTGCAGTAGGATGCGCCACTGAAGGCGTTGGTTGGTACCTCTTCCATAGTGATCAGCAGAAATTTTTAAAGGGAATTGAGGATGGCACAACTAGAAGATGAGTGTCTTCTTTGGATTCGAGAAGAGGTCGAGTCAAATCAGACCAAGGATTTTAGTTTCAATAATGATGGGTTAATAGTATATCAAGACAGAATCTGTGTGCCTGATAATGTAGATTTGAGGAAGGTGATTTTAAATGAAGCATATTGTAGTAAATAGACGATTCATCCAAGAGCTTCGAAGATGTATCAAGATATGAGATGGTATTGGGGGTGGGAATCGGGAGGTCAACTGGAGCCAAGAAGTTGACTCCTTAATTCATTGGTCCTTTTAAAATTGCTTTGCCACTACAATTATTCGGTAGGTATGATGTGTTTTACATGTCATAGTTTAGGAAGTACCCACCAGACCCCTCTCATGTCATAGAACTAAAAGAGATTGAGCTCCAGGAGAATTTGATTGATAAGACTAAGCTAGAGCGAATTATGGATGTGAAGTATAATGAGTTAGAAATAAGACTATATGATTAGTGAAAGTTTTGTGACGAGGCATGTCTCTTGGTGATGCTACCTTGGAGATAGAGGATAAAATGAGGCAACAATATCCCCATTTGTTTTCATAGGTATGTATTTAAGTATTTTACAAATTTTAGGGATAAAATTTTTAAAAAGAGGGGAGAACTATAACATCTTAATTTTTTAATCCTGTAACTAGTTGCCAATTAGGAGTAAATTAGTAAATGATTAGAATTTTGGATGAAAGTTTGGTGTTTTGACTCATTGAAGTGTTGAATGAAGAGATATAGGTGGAAGGACTGTGTTTTGGGAGGAAGCATGTGCACGCAATGAGGATTTCCTTCATTGTGCTATTCACTGCAGCACCTAGCATAGAAAATGACCTAACATGAGTGATTAGCTTATGGTTCAAGAGAAAAAAGAGGGATAAAACACATAAAAGGAGGGAAGAGGAGGTCATTTGTATGCTAGGGAAAGATTTCTTGGAAGCTTGGGAGGCATTTCTGACCAGTAGGTTATTGGGCAAGTCATGTACAACCCTTACCTTTGATTCTACTATAATTTCTCTTAGTATAAGTTATAGAGAAATTAAATTGAAAAAAATTAAAGGTGTTAGTTTCTTAGCCTATAGTAATAAAAAGGTTCTCAGGAGTTAAATTAAAACTTTGTGACTAGTTTGGAGTTGAACGATGAAGCTTTGAAGCTATAAGCTTAATTTGGCCCTAAATCAATGGTAAAATAGGGTGAAAATTTGGTAAATGTGAAATGGGATCACTTAAAGTGGTAGAAAGTGGTAAATGAATGGTGATAGACCTAAATTGGTTAAGTAGAAGTGAATGAGCGGCTAAATGTAGCTTTAAGTGATAATTGAGTATGTTTAGTCAATTTAGTTAATTGATAAATTGTGCTAATTGTGTGTAAACTGGCATTTTTCATATGTAGATTAAGAAAGGAAGCTTATAGTGAATCATTAGTGGTTGTGGAAGTCCACGAGTAACCTTTTTTTATGACAAAAGGGTTGAGGTGACTGAAATAATTTCCTTTGTTTGATTATCTATTTTAGCTGTTTGAAAGTATGAATATTATTACATGAAAACGTTTTAGAGTAAGCATATTTACAAAGCAAATGTTTAATACACGAAATTGCTTTCTAAAGGTTTAAGTTTATGAATTTGCACGGTTCTTATGGTTTTGCATGTGTTTATATATGAGTTGATATGCGAACATGTGATTTATATGAAAGCACGGTCATAGGGGTAGGAGTGTAAGGAGAAGTAGTGAAAGTCCATATGGCAATATTTTCTATAGTACCCGACGAAGTGCAGTGTTGTAGAATTGTATCTCTTTAGTACCATTAGAGGTGCAGTGTTAGCTAAGGGAAGTCAAATTTCTAGGCTATGTGGAAGTACATAGAATTTTTGTTGATCATTAAAGTTGATGCTGTGTTGAAATGGAAGTGACCTAGATCAGTTATGGAGATTCAAAATTTTTTAGGACTAGCTAGATATTACCAAAGGTTTATCCAAGCTTTCTATTAGATTGCTTCTTCATTGATGATGTTAACCCTGAAAGATCAACCTTTTATTTGGGATGATAAGTGTGAGACTGCATTTTAGAAGCTAAAAGAGAAGTTGACTACTGCACCTATATTAATAATCCCGAATCCAAAACTACTGTATGAGGTGTATACATATGCTTATTTAAGAGGTTTCGGTTATATGCTGATGCAAGATGGGAGAGTAGAGGCATATCATCAAGGCAACTTAGACCACATGAAGAGAATTACCCGACTCACGATCTAGAACTTGCAACAGTGGTCTTTGCACTAAAAATATGGCATCATTACCTGTATAGTTCTATGTTTAGCATGTTTAGTAACCATAAGAACTTGAAGTATTTGGTGGATCAGAAAGAATTGAACATGAGGAAAAGAAGATGGATGGAATTACTTAAGGATTATAACTTTGAGTTGAAATACTATTCAGGGAAAGCTAATGCTGATGCATTAAGTGAAACATTCTCACTTCACTAATAATAATTAACCAATATAACTCTTGGTAATCCAAGAATTAACTCAAAAGGATGATTACTAATATTTAATTTAAAAATAAGAGATCCCAAGTTTTCTATATAAAAATGAGTTAAAATCAATCAAAATCTTTCATATCAAGGTAAAACTAAGTTACGAAAGCATGAGGTACCTCAGAGGAGTGAAAGAAGTCAAAAATGATTGAAAAACAAAACATGTGCTGTGATATAGGGTAATGCATTGTGGCTCGTGCATGCTGTGCGACGGCGTGTTGCTCTCTGTGCCACATACTGTGGCACTATCATTTGATAGCAAAATCGGGAAACTTCTAACTCGCCTGATTCTCTGTCTGACATTTGAATGACATGATCTAAGTGTGTACGGAAAGCTCTTTACAAGAACTAGCTAATGACACAGGTTTCACTTCCAAAACTTGTCACACTAGGAAGTTGGACACCTAAACACATTTAAACTACTTTTCAATACTTTTACACAAAGTGGGTGTTCAAAACCTTCAATAACTGCTAAAAGCTTTTCCTATCACCTGGACCATGTCCAATAGACCTAGGACTACCAGTACAATACGTCACAAGTACTGAAACATTAGTAAACAAAAATTCATTCCTCAATCCCATTTTACCAAAAACAGAGGGGGAGGTAATTTGTCATTCTATCTCGCCTAAATCGTTCACATCAAGTTCAAATCATTATTTCTACACTTGCATTAGTATTTTGGCCCTATAAACATATATATATATATATATATATATCAACAAACACAAAAACTATAGACCCAAAATACAAATCTAACATTTTCAACAACCAAAATAGTGCAAGTGTGATGGCTCACGACTATGCGCTACCTAAGTATGTATTCTCATCATTTTCTCAAAATTCATTTCTCATTAACACATACCTATCTGACATAATCATCACATTCATTTTTTCTAAAGAAATATGCATATTCATATTCAAAAACAACTTAATTAGGCATTTGTATTTCAATTCAAAATAACTTCATGCATATTCAATTTTCCATATGGTTATTGAAACTACACATGCTTTTCATGTTGAAAATTAACCTGTGTATGCCACACTCACAATAAAATTCCATTTACAATCAATTGATATATAACTATCTAAAGTAGAGTTTTCCCCTTATTATCTCAAACTTTTGAGAGGTCAACGGTTTACTCCTTAACCAACCATCTTCCAAGCTTGAATTTCCAATCCAATAGGTAACTAAGAGCCAAAACTACAATCAACCAAATTGAATTCCATTAACATAACAAATTCAAACATTTGAACCCTTAATCTCTTCTTTTAAATTGCCTAACAATCACTCTACAAGAGTTGGAGCCTATCCATTGAATTTAACACTTACCTTTAGCCCCCAATAGCATTAATGAGCCATTAAATCCCCATTAATGGCATCATAAATTTCCAACGACCCATATAAATGAGATTTGTGGATATTAATGGTGCCCAACAACCCAAGATATCAAAACTCATTATACCTAGGTTTAGATACTCTAATCTACCCTCATTAACTCCATTTGAGTCAACAAATTTAGACCCATAATCTATATGGACTGAAATTCTACGTCCACTATCAAACCCTAACTATAAACTCATAAATGTGGAAGACATGGGGAGATTAATGAGTGTGATACTTACCTTGGGTGTTTGTAGCCTTCAAAAGACTCTCAATGTCATCCATAAGTAAACTCTAGTAGAGTGTAACATTCTCACTTCACTAAACACAATTAACAAATAAAGCTCATGGTAATTGAGGGATTAGCACCGAAGAGTGATTACCAAGTTTTAATTCTTTAAAGAGATCTCAAGTTTTCTAAATAGAAACAAGTTAACATCAATAAAAATCTTTCACATCAGAGTAAAAATAAATTTTGGAAGCATGGGATACCTCAGAGGAGTGAAAGAAGTTGAAAATGGTTGAAAACAAATTATGTACTGAAATACAGAGCAATGTGCCGTGGTGGACGCACTTTGCATCGTGACTTGTTGCTCTCTGCGCCATGCACCACGGCTTAGGTGCCGTGTACCGCGACGTGTTGCATAAAATTCCACTAGTTGTGCTGTCATTTGACAGTAGAATCGAGGGAACTTCCGACTAGCCTTGATTCTTTGTCCAAAGTCTGAATGATGTGATCTAGGTGTCTATGGAAAGCTCTTTTCCTATACTAACTAATGGCATAGGTTTTACTTTCAAAACAAGCCACACTAGGAAGTTAGATACCTAAACACATTTTAACCAATTTTCAATACTTTTACACAAAATGGATGTCCAAACCCTCAACAGTGTCCAAAGCTTTTCCTAACACCTAGACCATATCTAATGGATCTAGGACTACAAGTATAATATGGCACAAGAACTGAAACAACATTATATAACTAAAATTCACTCCTTAACTCCAATTTACTAAAAATAATGGCGGAGGTAAATTAGTATTGCATTTTAAGTCAAATCATCCAAGATATGCTCAAAACTTTGTTTTTACACTTGCACTAATATTTTAGTCTTATCAACATATATATGATAAGAGACACAGGCTAAGGGCCAAAAATACAATTCTAATATTTTCAACAACCAAAATAGTGCAAGTGATGTAATATGCATTTTAGAATTGGCAAGCCATATACTATTATATAATTAAAGCTAATCTATAGGCATATATATAGTAGGAATATGCTAATTCCCCTCCTCTTTAGTCTTCTCCCTCTTAACACCAGAGCCAAAGCCTAAAGTATTAAATAAGGGGGGTAAGTCTAGCCACTCAGTAACAAAGGTTAAACCTACCCTATGCAGTTACATATCAGTTATAAAACAATTACATGCATAAGAAGATCAAATTTATAAAACATGTCCCCATATATCACATTTTATCATTTATCACTCTGTAACTTCTTTACTTACCTAAGTGCATTATCTCAATATTTTCAGATATGTGATAAGATCTATACTCTTGCAACTTGCCACTACTTAGCACGTGTGACACGTCTTATATTTACTTAGGCAATGATCAACTAACCTTATATCCTCTTTATTTTCTCAGACTGAAATTGTGGGCTATAATACTAATTAGGGCTCCGTCCTTGTGATTGGACTACCCACACTCACCAATCGTGAGATGTGACCCGGCCAAAGATTATGGGACTCACTCTTGGACCATGGCTTTCCCAATTCTTGAATCCCTAGGGTGTCTCATACCCTAGGCTATTCTCCTCAATGAACTGGTGGAGCTAGCAAGGTTCTAGTCTCTTGACAACTTATGGGACAGTCCCTCGACAAACAGTGGGATAAGGCTATAGTCCCCATGCATTGGAGGGTAGCCTAATTACCATATGGATTTTTTCTACTCCTAAATCCCTAGGCAAACTCCTGCGACTGATCATGCCATAATCATTACTCACTTGAGTTTACTTTTTTGCTTTCATTTATTCACTATTTTCACAACAACATTGGGCTCACGACCTTGCACTACCTAAGTGTGTATTCTCACCTTTTCTCACAAATCCATTTTTCATTAACAAACAAATACCTCTATGCCTCATCACATACATCTTTCAACAACAACAACAACATTTATAGTTAAAACTTTCTTGACTTTATATATTACACTTTCAAGTCAAAAATAGAATTCCCATGTACTCAGTAAAACATATATATAGTTTTACATAAAAATCAATCTCATGCATGTAACATTCACCATTCACACTCAACAATCAATTAATATACAACTACCCAAAGTAGAGTTTTCCCTAATTACTTCAAACCTTTAAGAGGTCAAAGGTTTACCTCTCAATTAATTAGCTTCCAAGTTTAAGTTTTCACTCCAATAGGTGACCAAGAGTCAAAACTACAATCAACCAAGTTGAATTCCAAGGGGTATGATAGGAATTAGTCGCTTATCCTCAAAATTAAACTAAAGATAACCTCTCAATTAATTAGCTTCCAAGCTTAAGTTTTCACTCCAATAGGTGACCAAGAGCCAAAATTACAATCAACCAAGTTGAATTCCAAGGGGTGTGATAGGAATTAGTTACTTATCCTCAACATTAAACTAAAGATAACCCTGATACAATACAGGGCCAACCCTAGGTCATCTCTCAAGGAATAATTTTAAGTCTAATTGAAAGTTATCTAGTGAAATAAATCAACCAAAGTTTGTAGGAATTTAGTTACCTAGCTAATTATCTAAACTACTTACCTAATGTGCAAGTAATTAAAATGTTAATGAAAGTGAGTGAAATGAACTTTCCTTTTCACAATAATGAAACCCTAAAGATTAGTTCATTTTGGATTCATTATCTTCTCATGATTAGGCTAAGTTTAGCTTCTCTTTCCTCTTGACTAAAGCTGTCATGATTTAAGAAAATTTTCCTAAGCCAATTAACCTAATTAGCTAACTTCCCTAGGTCTTAGATTAAAGTCCCTATTTCAATTAACCAATTGGTGAAGAACTTAGCCAAGTGATTCACTCAAAATCTCCTCTCAACAGCCACAGTTAAAACAACAATGTGAGTAACCACAAAAATATGTCAAGCTACTCAACAACACAAGCATTAATACCACAAGATTATGCAATATTAACACAAGTAATTCACTAATTGAAAAACACAAGGTTATATGCTAAACAAAGAGTGACAAAATTCAGTCATGGCTGTCCAAGGAAGAAATTAAATGAAACAATCCTCTCTCTTTATATCAACATCAAATTCAAATTAGAATTTACAAGCTAAGATAATTAAACCCTAGGTTAAAAAATCTAACCATCTAGTAAAAAGAGAAGAGGATAGGAAACAAAAAAACTTAGCCAATTTGAAGCTTAAGACTCATCCTCCATCTTCATCTCTCTAGGATTCCACCAAAAAAATTAGACAATCTTTATCATATTCAAGAACCCTAGTGATTGCTTGTGAAGGCCAAACTCCATAGCTCTTGAATAATCAAAATGAGCTTCAATCCTTGTGAAAATGGAAGGGATGGAACGAAAATGAAGAGAGGAGAAGAATGGTATGAGTTTTGTGGAGGTTTAGTGGCTGAAAATGGAGGTTAAGGTGTTGGAAAATGAAGAACACTATGAACAAGAAAGAGAAAATATGAAAGATGAATAAGATGAGTGTTGGATCCCAAAATGAGGTGTATGGACGTGCTCCTAAGTGTTTCCCATCAGCTGAAGCTTAATTAAAAAAAGGAAAAGAAATTAAAATGGAAATGGGAGCTTTGTTGTACTTGCAAGGTAGCAACCTCCTATTGGTTGGTAGATGATTTCAATGTGTGTGTAATTTCCCATGTGTCATCCACATCATTTAAGCTGATTTAATCCCTCAAAATAATCATAATTCACGTGCAAACCTTTAGCCATTGACCTCAAGGAGTGTTGACCTCAATTGCCCAATTGATGCACAAGTCACATGCCACCTATGTCACATAAATCACATAATTCAATTAAATAGCATGTAATATAATAAAATCTAATTAATATCCAAAATTAAATGCATAATTAGAAGGGAGAATTTCAGGCTATACAAAATTATATAAAAATTTTCATACAAAGGCGAACTGAAAACTAGGTGATAGGGGACGCGGAAGCAGAATCGTGCTAGTTTAGGGATAGAACACTAACACAACAAAAACAGAAGAACCGAAAAAAAAGAGACAAAATTTATGATGAAAATAAAGAAAGATATAAAATAAATAATGGGATAATGATCAAGGAGAAGATCCTTTAGAGCACCTGCCTCTAGATCACGTTTGTTTCTCACACGGGATGCCACCACAAAGCACTAAGGCTCAAAAGAGTTATAAACTCTAAAATGAATAATTTCATTCAACTTTTGTTCCGTTTACAAGAGGGAGCATGCCTAATTTATATAGGCTCATAGACAAGAATATTTCCTAAAATTAAAACCCTAATTTCCTAATACTAAAAGAAAAAATAATATAACATAATGATAAAATTTTTAGGCACATAATTTAGGAGATGTGATCCTAAAATTATGGGATTACAAAATTTAAAAATTAATACTATAATTAAGTCTAACTTTTGACTAGACTCAAAATAAGAAATCAAATCAAAAGACCATTAAAATAGAAAATAATTTAGGAGACAATCAAGGGATCATAAAGGATTTAAAATCATATCACCCTTGACTTCTTCACTAGGGTTTCATGCCTCCTTGCTTACAAGAGGCTCAACTTGTAGTCTTTTTTGCATTGGGCTAAGGTCTGCATCTCTTGGCCTTGACTCTTCATGAGTTTAGATCTTAAATACATTATACACGCATAGATGCTCTCCTTTGGGCTTGAGAGGAGTGCCCCAATGCTCTCCAAGCTCTTGAACTTCTTGCACAAGACTAAACAAGGCTTGCTTCATGGCTTTAGTTCGGGCTCTTGTCATTGGACCTCCAATATTTTGTAATGGGTCTTTAGGTACGTTGGATTGAAGTATTGGGCTCCTTCCATGTCACCATACTCATGATTACCATCGTCAAGCTTCATTACCATTAATGCTATGTCATCCGTGCCATGGGATCCATCACTAAGTCTAACTAAGACTTTAAGAGAGTGTTAACTTTTTATTTAATTATTCCTAAACTAAAATGAATTTTAAAAATATAATTTCACCACTCATCAACTGGACATAAAATGGACTTTGTCAATTTTTCTTATACATTTTCTCAAAATTTTAATTTCTGGACCAAAATACCCCTAGTGCACTGAACCTAGAAACTTAGGCAAAATTCCTAAATCTAATGCAATGTGTGCACTTGAAGGTGATAAACCATTAATAAAAGGGTCCTAATTGACAAATAAAAGTGGGTAACAAATGTGTTCTATCAAGGTAGAGCCTAATCATTGGGTTTAATAGTTACCTTTAGCCCCCAATAATATTAATAAGCCATTAAATCCCCATTAATAGCATCACAAACTTTCAACCACCCATAATAAATGAGATTTTTGAGTATTTATAGTGCCCAATAACCTAAGACACTAAAACTCATTATACTTAGGTTTAAATACTCTAATCTACTCTCATTAACTCCATTTAAGTCAACAAATTCGGGCCCATAACCTATATGGATCGAAATCCCACTTCCATTATCAAACCCTAACCATAAACTCATAAATGTGGAAGAAATGGGGGGATTGATGAGTATGATACTTACCTCAGGTGTTTGTAGCCTTCAAAATACTCTCAGAGTGGTCCCTAAGTAAACCCTAATAGAGCATTGGCACACCTCTCCTTTCTCTCTTTTATTTTATTTCTTTTTCTATCTCATTTCGTGTCTGATAAAGTGCAAAAAATGGCTGTGCACTGTGGTGGACGCATAATGCACTGTGGAGCATAACACAGAGAGGTCCTTCCTCGCTCAGAGATGGCTGTATGCCGTGATGAATGATCTATGTGTCGCGGCGTGTGGCACAGTAACTTCAACTCTTCTTTTTTCTTTTCCTCTTGATGCTCGGGTGGTCTGCTGTAATACCGGACCCACAACTAGGGCTGAAATAGCATCAAATATGATTATTAGCCCTCTCTAGCCACACACCACTTCAATTTACTTAATTGCCCTAATTAGGTTTAATTAATCAGGGAATTAAAACTCGAGATGTTACAATTCTCCCCTTCTTTTAGGAATTTTGTCCCAAAAATTCACTTAATCTAGCAAAGCTAGTAAAACCTTACCTTATAGAAACAAGTGAGGATTCTGGTTTTTCATCTTCTCTTCAATTTCTCATGTAGTATCACCAAAAGTCATCCCTTTTCAAATGACTTTCACCAGCTGAATTGTCTTATTTCTCAACTATCTCTCTTTAACATCCACAATTTTCTCCGGCTCTGCTCGATATGTCAAATTTTCACATAACTCCACATCCTCGAGCTCAATCACATGTGAAGGGTCAGGTTGATACTTCTTCAATTGAGACACATGGAATACGTCATGCACACCTAACAAATGAGGAGGTAAGGCAATTTGGTATGACAACAGCCCAATTCTCTCAAGAATTTTAAATGGCCCAATAAATTTAGGTATCAATTTCTTTGCACGAATAGACCTTCTAATTCTAGTCATAGGTGTGACCTTCAGAAATACATGGTCTCCTACCATAAACTCCAATGGTCTCCTCCTCTTATCAGCATAGCTCTATTGTCGACTCTGACCAGTCAACAACTTCTGCTAGATAGTCTTAATTTTCTTAGTGGTTTGATACTCCAGATCAAGACCCATTATGCTTCTCTCACTCAATTCGGTCTAACAAAGTAGTCATCTACACTTCCTGACATATAAGGCTTCACATGGAGCCATTTAAATGCTCGTATGAAAACTGTTGTTATAAGAGAATTTCACCAAAGGTAGGTGCTTATCCCAACTGCCACTCCATTCGATGGCACAAACACATAACATATCCTCTAGAGTCTGGATGGTCCTCTCAGTTTGACTATCTGTCTGAGGGTGATAAGCCATACTGAACTTCAATTTTGTACCCATGGCCTCGTGTAGTGCTTTCCAAAAGTTCGAGGTGAACCTCAAATCGCAATTTGACACAATCTCTTTCGGCACTCCATGTAACCTCACAATCTCTTAAATATAGACTTCTGCAAGCTTCTCTAAGGCATAATAGGCTTTAATAGCTAAGAAATGAGCAGACTTTGTCAACCTATCCACAATTACCCAAATAGCATCATGATTCACTTGGGTAAGTGGTAATCCCATAATAAAATCCATAGAAACACAATCCCATTTCTACATGGGAATCTCTAATGGTTGTAGCAATCTTGGGGGTCTTTGATGCTCAATCTTCACCTTCTGAGAAGTTAGATATCGGGATACATACTTTGTCACCTCCCTCTTCATACCAAACCACCACCACCTACTCTTCATGTCTTGATACATCTTGGTAGTTCCTGGATGAATGGTAAACTTACTCCGATGAGCTTCAGCTAGAATGGTCTCTTGAACCCCTTTATCATCAAGTATACATACCTGATCTCTATACACTACTAACCCATCATTGTTGAACTAAAAGTCTTTGGTCTTATTTGCCTCGATATCATCTCTAATCTCTAATAGATACTTGTCTTCAAACTAAGCTTTTCTCAAGTTCTTCCAAAATTCATTTGTGATTACCATTGTATTCAAGTTGTGCACGGTAAAATCTGGACTATTTTGGTGTTCACTAGAGAAATCCTCTAGTAGCTTGTACTCATAGATCATTAGCCATGCAACATGTAAGGTCTTGCGGCTCAAAGCATTAGCCACTATATTAGCCTTACCCGGATGGTACTTCAACTCAAAATTATAATCTTTTAAAAATTCCATCCACCTTCACTGTCACATATTTTACTCCTTCTAATCAGTTAAGTACTTGAGGCTCTTATGGTCACTGAATACCTCAAAACTATGAACTATAAAGATAGTGCCTCCATACCTTCAAAACAAATACAATCATCTTACAGCTCTATCATCTTACATTAACACACAACCTAGTCCCTTAAGTGATGCATCGATGTAAACCACATATGGCCATTTGGGATTTGGAATAGTCAACATTAACAATGTAGTCAACTTCTCCTTCAAAGTCTGAAATACCTCTTTATACTTCTCTGTCCAGACAAATGGCTAATCCTTCTTCATCAGCTTCATCAAATTAGAACCAATTTGTAAGAATCCTTAGATAAATCTCCGATAATAGCCGGCTAAACCCAAGAAACTTCTTATCTTGGTTACCGACGTTGGTCTCTCCCACTATAGATCTACGACTATGTCGTCAGCAGAAACGACATGTCCCAAAAATTTCACTTCTCATAGCCAAAAACTCACACTTGCTCAATTTGGCATATAACTTGTGCTCTTTCAACACTTGAAGCACTATCCTCAAATGTCTTGCATGTTCTTCCTCATCTCTAGAGTATCAAGATGTCATCAATGAAAACCACTACAAATTTGTTTAGGAAGGGTTTGAAGATCCTGTTCATGTAGTCCATAATGATTGCAAAAGCATTTGTCAGACCGAAGGGCATTACTAAGAACTCATAGTACCTGTATCATGTCCTAAATGCACTCTTAGGCATATCATCTGCCTTAACCCTTAATTGTTGATATCTAGACCTTAGATCAATTTTAGAGAAAACTGCATCTCCGGCAAGTTGGTCAACTAAGTCATCAATCCATGGCAATGGATATTTGTTCTTAATCATCACTTAGTTGAGTTGCTTGTAGTCAATGCACAACCTCATACTCCCATCTTTTTTCTTCACAAACAACACAGGCGATCCCCACGGTGATACACTTGGCCAGATGAATCCCTTCTCTAGCAGCTCTTCTAACTACTTTTTCAATTCTTCTAGTTCTGTAGGAGCCATACAATACAAAGCCTTAAAGATTGGCTCAGTACAGGGTACTAAATCAATCAAGAATTCAATCTCTCTCTCTCTAGTAGCAATCCTGACATTTGGTCATCAAACACCTCTAGGAACTCATTCACCACACAAATTCTATTAATTCCTCCATCATATACTTCATGTGTAGAACAATAGATCATGAAAGCCTGACACGCTTGTTTTATTGACTTCTCCACTTGTAAGGCTGTCAAGAACTTAGGAGTCTCACAATCTACCACTGATAATGACTTGATAGGTTCAGGGTTAATAGCTATCGCTATGTAAACTAGTAAGGAGATTGTCTTTCTATTACAATCAAGTGTCGCACCATTGGCCGACAACTAATCCATCCCTACTATCACATCAATACCACTCAAAGGTAAGAGATTAAGTCAATCACAAAAACTCTGTCACCAAACTTCAATTCTAGTTTCAAACAAGCCCGACTAGTCCTCACAGATGCACTAGCCAGTGTAGACACATTCATGGCAAACAACATTTCAAGCACATGCAAGTTTCTCTTGGCACAATCATCAAATATAAAAGAGTGTGTAGTACTAGAATCAAACAAAGCATCTATCTGGTGACCATAAAAGCGAGATTGTACCTCTAATCAGCTTTGGTGAAGCCTTAGCCTCTTCTCTGGTCATAGTGAAGACTCGTCCTAAGATAGCGAATCTCTGATCAAGAGAAGGTATGCTCTCTGGGTAAAACCTAGCTATATGTCCCACCTTGTTGCATTTGAAGCAAACCCAACATTTCCCTTGGTGATGTTTCCCGCATCTTTTGCACTGTGGAGCTCTAGCTGGCATCATAGCAGATGGAGCCATAGATCCCTGCTGGGAAGTCTGATTTCTAACCCCACCCATACTCCTCAGGGCATTGCTTCTCTGATTGGATCCCCTAAATTGGGACCCTTTCTGGAAGCTCTTCTTCTTGCTCCCTCTAGCACTATACCTCCCAGACATGCTCAGGTTAAAACTTGACTTCTTACTCACTCCACCCATAGGGCTCGTGTAGGAAGAGAATCTCCCTTGACCATAACCTCAAAAGAAGTAATATCGAAGGTAATTAATTATTGGCTAAACTCATGCCTTATCTTATCAAGAAACTGCTCGGCCTTCCAATACTCATCATTATGATGACTCAAGTAGGTGGAATACTTTAATAGCTCATTGAACTTCACTATAAATTCCTCCTCATTCATATTTCCTTGTTGGAGTCTGTGAAATTCTACCTCTTTCTTTGCTCAAAATGAGGCTGGAAAGTAATGGGCAAAGAACCACATCTTAAACTCTATCCATGTCAACTGCAAGCCATCCACTAGCCTCACACTTTTCCACCATTGCTTTGCTGCATCCTCAAGCATAAAAGTGGCTAAAAGAACCCTCTACTCAGTCGTACAGGTCATGATTGCGAAGATGGTCTTAAGCTTGTCGATCCACTTCTTAGTTGCTCAATCCTCTATAGAACCCTTAAAGGAAGGAGGATTCAACCTTGTGAATTACTTCCAAAGCCATATCAATAGAGCCTTCTGACTTACTCATCCTAGACCGTACTAGTCACACCGGCCTCTCAGGAAATACTTTCCTCATAGTACTCTTCATTTCTTTATCCATGCACCTCAGCGTACAAATCATCTCGAGCTTCCTCTTAGTCAACCCAAACTCTCTTAACTATCCTACTACTCTCCCCAGGTCTTCTAAGGATCTTGTCATAACTATCCATTCTCCTCTAGATGTTCATCATCATATGCCTCATTCATCTAGGGCATTGTCTTTATTACCCTGTTGAGGTCTTGGTTGTTGCTCTTGGTTCACCGGTTCTTGTTCCGGTCTTTACACATTTTCTAGTACATTTCCTACATTTGTGGCTCTTGTTTGCACAACATTCTCCCCTCCTAAGGATGGAAAAAATCCTAAAAAGGAAAAAGGGAGTTAGCATTAGCTCGGTGAGGTAAATAACAAGTGTAATAGGATATTGCCACTTCTTTATATGCAATGCACAACAAGTTTGAACAACTCAATCACAAAAACCACAGACCAGTTCTCAAAACTAGAGAAACTGATACTAAGTTTGTAACATTCTCACTCTACTAAACACACTTAACAAATAAGGCTCATGGTAATCGAGGGATTAGCTCCGAAGAGTGATTACCAATTTTTAATTCAAAAGTAAGGGATCCCAAGTTTTCTAAATAGAAACAAGTTAACATCAATAAAAATCTTTCACATCAGAGTAAAAATAAGTTTTGAAAGCATCGGATACCTTAGAGGAGTGAAAGAAGTCGAAAACGGTTGAAAACAAATTATGTACTAAAATATAGAGCAACACACAGCGGCAGACGCACTCTGCACTGTAATGTGTTGCTCTCTATACCACGCACAACGGTGTGTTGCATGAAATTCCACTGGTTCTGCTGTCATTTGATAGCAAAATTGGGGGAACTTTTGACTCGCCTCGATTCTTCGTCCAACGTCCGAATGACGTGATCTAAGTGTCTACTACTACAAAATAGTGTAAGCAAGGTAATATGCATTCTAGAATTGGCAAGCCATATACTATCACACAATTAAAGCTAATCTAAAGGCATACAGTAGGAATATGCTAATTCCCCGCCTCTTTAGTCTTCTCCCTCTTAACACCAGAGCTAGGGCCTGAAAAGTATTAAATAAGAGGGGTGAGTCTAGCCACTCAGTAATCAAGGTTAAACCTACCCTATGCAATTATATATCAATTATAAAACTATTACATGCACAAGAAGATCAAATTTATAAAACATGTCCCTATATATCATATTTTATCATTTATCACTCTGTAACTTCTTTACTCACCTAACTAACTGCATTGTCACAATATTCTCAGGTATGTGACAAGATCCATACTCTTGTGACTTGCCACCACTTACCACATGTGACACATCCTATATTTACTTAGGCAATGATCAACCAATCTTATATCCTCTTATTTCCTCAGAATAAAATCGTGAGCTATAACACTGATTAGGGTTCTGTCTGTGTGACTGGACTACCCATACTCACTAATTGTGAGATGTGACCTAGCCAAAGATTATAGGGCTCACTCTTGGACCATGACTTCCCCCATTCTCAAATCCCTAGGGTGTCCCATACCTTAGGCTACTCTCCTTATTGAATCAGTGGAGATAGTAAATTTCTAGTCCCTCGACAAACTGTGGGATAGTCCCTCGACAAATAGTGGGACAAGGCTATAGCCTCCATGTACCGGAGGGCAGCCTAATTACCATATGGATTTTCTCTACTCCCAAATTTCTAGGCAAACTCTCGCTACTGATCATGCCATAATTATTACTCACTTGAGTTTACTTGTTTGCTTTAATTTATTCACTATTATCACAACCATGTTGGTCTCATGACCTTGCATTACCCAAGTGTGTATTCTCACCTTTTCTCAAAAATCCATTTTTCATTAACAAACAACTACCTCTTTACCTCATCACACACTTTCAACAACAAAAATAATATTCATAGTTAAAACTTTCTTAACTTTGCATATTGCACTTTTAAGTCAAAAATAGCATTTCTATGCACTCAATGAAACATATATATAGTTTTACATAAAAATCAATCTCATGCATCTAACATTCACCATTTGCACTCAACAATCAATTAATATATAACTACCTAAAGTAGAGTTTTTCCCGATTACCTTAAACCTTTGAGAAATCAAAGGTTTACCCGTCAATCAATTAGCTTCCAAGTTTAAGTTTTCACTCTAATAGATGACCAAGAGCTAAAACTACAATCAACCAAGTTGAATTCCATCAACATAACAAACTCAAACATTTAAACCCTCAATCTCTACTTCTAAATTGCCCAACCTCCACTTTACAAGGGGTGGAGCCTAATCATTGGGTTTAACAGTTACCTTTATCCCCTAATAACATTAATGAGCTATTAAATCCCCATTAATGGCATCACAAACTTCCAACCACCTAAAATAAATGAGATTTTTGGGTATTTATTGTGCCCAAGAACCCAAGACACTAAAATTCATCATATCTTGGTTTGAATACTTTAATCTACCCCCATTAACTCCATTTGAGTTAACAAATTCGGACTCATAACCTATATGGACTGAAATCCCACTTCTACTATCAAATCCTAACCATAAACTCATAAATGTGGAAGAAATGTGGAGATTAATGAGTATGATATTTTGTAGCATTCAAAATACTCTCAAGGTGGTCCCTAAGCAAACCCTAGGCTCATTGGCACGCCTCTCCTTTCTCTCTTTTCTTTTCTTTCTTTTTCTGTCTCATTTCACGTATGATAAAGTGCAGAAAATGGCTGTGCGCCGTGACAGATGCACAATGCACCACAACACATGGCACAAAGAGGTCCTCCTTCACTTAGAGATGGCTGTGCACCGTGGTGGATGATCTACGCACTGCGACGTGTGGCACAACAACTTCAACTCTTCTTTTTTCTTCTCCTTTTGATGCTCAGATAGTCTGCCTTAATACCAGGCCCACAACTATGGCTGAAATAGCGTCAAACATGATTATTAGACCTCTCTAGCCACAAACCACTTCAATTTACTTAATTACCCTAATTAGGTTTAATTAATCCAGGAATTAAAACTCAGAATGTTAGAATGTTACACTGAGCACTGGCATGCCTCTTCATTTCTTCTCTTTTCTTTCTCTCTATTTTTGTCTCATTTTGTGTCTAATAAATTATAAAAAATGGCCATGCACTGTGGCGAACGCATAATGCGATGTGGTGCATGGCACATAGAGGTCCTCCCTTGTTCAGAAATGTCTGTGCACCAAGGTGGATGATCTTCATGTTGCGGCGTGTGGCACAGCAATATCAACTCTTCCTTTTCTTCTCCTTTTGATGCTCGGGTGGCCCACCTCGATTCCAGACCCACAACTAGGCTAAAATACCATCAAATATGATTATTAGATTTCTCTGGCCACACACCACTTCAACTTACTTAATTACCCTAATTAGGTTTAATTAATCAGGGAATTAAAACTTAGGATGTTATATTAAGCAAGAAGATGCTACATGTAGCTAATTTGATGGTCTAAGAGTACAATTTGATGGAGTCTTTCATCAATTCTTAACAAGATGCACCATTGGAAGGTTTAGTTGGTGCCTATACTACTGTGATCAGTAGTAATTTCTGGAAGTAGTTGAGAATGGCGCAGTTGGAAGATAAGTATCTTATTAGGATTCGAGAAGAGGTTGAGTCAAATCTAACTAAGGATTTTAGCTTTAATGATGATGGATTTGTGGTATACTAAGATAGAATTTATGTGCCTAATGATGCAAATTTGAGAAAGGTGATTTTAAATGAAGCATACTTCAGCAAGTACACTATTCACATAGGAGCTATAAAGATGTATCAAGATGTGAAGTATTACTGGTGGTGACTAGGAATAAAGAGAGATGTAACTGAGTTTGTAGCATGGTGTCTGACTTGTCAAAATGTAAAGATCGAGCACCAGAGGCTACTGGGACATTACAGCAACTAGAGATACCTAAGTGAAAATGGGACAACATTTCTATGGATTTCATCTCCAAATTGCCAAGAACTCAGTTGACGCATGATGCTATCTAGGTGATTGTAGACCGATTGATGAAGTCGGCTCATTTCTTAACCATCAGGATCAGTGATTCTCTAGAAAAGTTAGCAGAGACCTATATTTGTGAGGTTGTGCATTTGCATAGGGTGCCTAAGGATATAGTCTCTGATCCAAATCTAAGATCCACATCCAGGTTTTAGGGAGTATTGCAAAGAGCCATGGGTACTACATTAAAGTTTAGTATTGCTTACCATCCTTAAACTCTGAAGTTTAAGCAAAGAGCCACTATAGCATTCATTATAAGCAAAGAGCCATGGATAGATTGAGCAAACTGTTCAAACTCTAAAGGATATGTTGTGATCTTGTGTGCTAGAGTTGTGTGGTAGCTAGGATTGCTACTTGACATTGGCTGAGTTTGCTTATAATAATAGTTACCATTATAGCATTCAGATGGTACCATATCAAGCTCTATATGGAAGGAGGTGTAGATTGCCATTATATTGAAATGAGTTGAGCAAAATAAGCATATTAGGACATGATATTATGGACCAAACCACTTAGAAGATTGAGTTGATAGGACAGAAGCTATCAATAACTCAAAGTAGGTAGAAGAGCTATACCAATCAAAGAAGAAGGTCATTAGAGTTTCTGGTAGGTGATCACATATTTTTGAATGTTACGCTTGTAACAGGAATTAGAAGATCAATTAGAGCTAAGAAATTGACACCTAGATTCATGAGCCTGTTTGAAGTTTTAGAAAGAATCGAGCTTGTTGTCTATCAAATCGCCTTACCTTCACAATGGGATTCATGATGTATTCCATGTGTCTCAACTCAAAAAGGTGGAGCTACGGTAGAATATGACCTATAGAGTAGAACCAAAGCAAATAGTAGATGTGAAGAATAAGCAACTAAGAAATAAGACTATTCGACTGGTGAAAGTATTCGGGAAGGGTATGACTCCTAATGACGCGACCTAGGAGACAAAAGCTAAAATGAGGTAGCTATACCCTCAATTGTTCCCTTAGTACGTGTATATGTTGAGTTATTTCAATTTTAGGGACAAAATTCTTAAAAAGAGGGGAGAATTATAACATCTCAAATTTCTAATCCTACATTAATGACTAATTAGTGGTTGAATTAGTGATTTAATATGGGATTAGGGTTCTGGATAGTGAGAAGTTGTATTGACTCCTTGGGATGTTATTTGAACAGATATGAGTAAAAGAGGAAAATCTCAAACCAAAGCATGTGAGAATAGTGAGGATTTTACTTATTGTGCCATGCACCGTGGTGAGGGATAGATGTGTCACGGTGCATAATGTAGAACTTTGATTAATAGAGACATGTCCAGCTTGTGAAACAGAAGGGGAGAACATGAGGAAGTAGTTCTAGCATGGAGAAGAGTAGGGGCTGTACTAGAGCAAGGATGGTGTTTCTGACTTGTTACTTATTGGGTAAGTCTCGTACTGTCTTAACCTCCGATTCTACCGTATTTTCTCTTAGTTTTAACTAGTAAGAAATTGAATTTGAGAGTTTTAAGGAGTTAATTTTTTATCCTATAGTAATAGAAAGGTTCTCCAGAACTAAACTAATACTTTTTGACTAGTTTGAGTCAGAATGATAAAGCTTTAAAACTATAGGCACAAATTGCCCTAATGTAGAGAGAGTAGTGAGAGAAATTGAAATTTGGATAGAAAAGGTTAAAGTTTGAAATGAGAGGTAATCAGTGGTAATGCGTGTAATTGAGTGTGAATTATGGAATTGATAACAATCAGGTGCTTAATTGCAATAATTGACACTTTTGTCAATAATAAAATTGACTTTGAATGCCAATTTTTATGAAAATTCTAGTTTATAACGAGTAGATGAGTGAAAAGAGTTTTGAGTAAGGAAGTTATATGAGTAAACCTTTCTATCATACAGAAGGGTTGAGATAACCATATAATTTATTATATTTAACTATTATAATTGTGTAGAAGTAAATACAAAATGAGAAAATGTGGTTTTATGAGTTTTTTATGCATGACTTGTTATTGAAAATGGTTTTAGCATGAACATTAGTTTGTGAATTGCAATTTGAAAGGTTAATTGATTTAAGTTGATATATGTGTATGTCTATATATATATGTTATGAAAATGTGGAGATAAGCAATGATTTGTGAAAAGAGCATGATCATAGGGGGTAGGAGTTCACCCAAGATATATGAAGATGTATGTGTGTCGAGATGTGAGTGAAAAATTCATATGATCGAGTTGGCACCATAGGACATTTGATGTAGCATTATATAGGCTGTTACTATAGATAATCTGATACAACATATTATGGGATTGTTACCATGGGACATCCGGGCAGTTTGAGAACTTCTTAGTACTAGTTAGGGTGCAATTAGGAGTCAACAATGCCTCTCACAAGTATGTGAAGAGGAAAATCATAGTCCATAGGTGGATTAGATTACCTTTGGCTGGGTGTTTCTATTATCAAAAGTATACTCGAGTCAATGAGTGGTTGATCCAGAAAAGGCTATGGTTTTGTGTTGGGGAGTATTGGAGGTTCGATATATAATGCCCTCACTGACATTAACCATATACTCCACTATAAAATTTCTAATCACTTTAAATAATGTAAGTTGAAAATACTAAAAATATAGGAATCCTAATAAAAGATTTTTTAGAAATCATTTTATAACTCACTCAAGTATAAATCTTTACACACACTGCAGAATCAATAAACCTATGTGCATTAAGGATCTGGAAAATCATATGCATCATTAAAAAAAAGTTAAATTTGGCATCGTGAACTGTGGCTCATGCCACATGCACTGCGGCATGTGGTACAAAGGCCATAGTTGCTCACTTTGTGTTGTGCGCCACGGTATGCGGATATATGCATCACAGCGCACACACTTGAATTTACTGTTAAATGGTAGTTTCTAATATGAAATTCAAATGCGTGCCATTTTCACATACAATATTCGACTAAGATAGTAAGTGCCTACACGAAGTTTGTTTCAAAATCCAACTAATGACACTAGTTTCATCTCAATCCGATATTTTTATAAAAAATTAGACGCCTAAGTGCATTTTGACCAATTTCTGCCAAAATTTTGCCACTTAAGTGTCTCAATTTAAAACCAATTGTCATTAGCAACTTTTTGGGCCTTGACCAAGTTCAAATGGACAATACACACCTAATTGACCATACACATATATAATATAACACACATACATAAATTTGGCCTATAAATCACCTATTTTTACACTTTAGGCCAAATTTGGATTTTCACTTCTTTATCTCATGCATGGCCAATTCATCACATATAATCTCCACCCATCTCAAATTCACACACAATTATATTCGTCCACTAGCCCATCCAATCATTTCATTGTTCACACATATATAAGGGCTAGGGAGCTCAAAAATCATCATATACCAAATTATGTACATTACAAATCATATGACAACTTATACATATTCTTGGCTAATAATTTACAAATCATTACATCATATCTTACAAAGACTTAGGCAAGATATGTCCACTCAACCTATATCCTTTCCTTTTAACCCACTAGTACCAGAACCTGAAAAATGTAAATAACCATGGGTGAGATAAAAATTTTAGTAACCAATTATAGTTCATTAATAACACAAATAACCATGCTAAAGTAATTGAAATCATTTTATAGCATATATATATATATATATAGTATATCATAACTAAATCATCACTTTCGCGTATAATCATGTTTCAAACACTTTTACACCTAAGCATGATCAACTATCCACTGATCCTCCAAAGCTCCCTGACACGAAACTATAGGCTCTCATGGATCAACCACTTATTAACCCAAGCCCACTTTTGGTGGTAAAAACACCTGGTTATAAAGGTAATCTAACCCACCTATAGATTATGGTTTCCCTCTTTACACACTTATGATAGAGGTGTTGTTGACTCCTATTCGTAGCTTAATGGGCACTAGGGAGTTGCCAGACTGCCCAGATGTTCCATGGTAATAGTCCTATAATATGCTGTACTAGATTACCTATAGTAACAGCACATATAATGCTACACTGAATGTCTCATGGTGCCAGCCTGACAATATGGATTTTTCAATCATATGTCTCCACACACACACATCCTTATATATTTTGGGTGAACTCCTACCCCTTATAATCATGCTCTGTCATAATTTCTACTACTTATACACATTTCCACAACATATATACTTTCATATCATATATGTATATATCCATTGAAATCAATAACTTTTTAAATTCATTTCACAATGCAAAGTTCATGTTAAAAACCATTTCAATAACAATCATGCATAAAAGTCATAGATTCATAATTTATCATTTGATATTCACTTCTACACAGTTATAATAGTTAATAAACATAATAAATTATATAGTTACCTCAACCCTTCTATTCGATAGAAAGGGTTACGCGTATAACTTCAACCCTATCTAAGCTCCTTTCTCGTAATTTATGCATCACATGCTAGAATTTACAAAGAATTGGTGTTCAGAGTCAATTCTTGTATTGACCAAAAGTTCCAATTATCACATTTAAATACTCAATCACTATCAATTCCATGTTTCATACTCGATTACACACATTACCACTAATTAGCCCTCATTCCAAGCTTTAACATTTTCTAAAAATTTTCTCTCACTACTATCTTTTTATATCAGGGAAATTCTTGTCTATAGCTCTAAAGTTTTATTGTTTTAACTCTAACCAGTCACAAAGTACTAGTTTGGTTTCAAAAAATCTTTCTATTATTATAGGGTAAGAAATCAACTCCTTGAAGCTCCTGAATTCACTTTTTCACTTGTTAAAACTAAGAGAAAATAGGATAGATTTGAAGTTTAAGGCAGTATGTGACTTACCCGATAAGTAACAAGTCAAAGACACTATCCTTGTTCCTAATTTAGCTTGCCATAACACATCCCTTACTCTTCTCTATGTTTGAGCTCTCCTCCCACGTTTCTCCCTTCTATTTCATGAGCTAGACATGTCCCTATTGAAGTTGATTTTAAATTGGCTAATGATATTTGATTTTAAATTTAGACACTTAAGGGACAAAGTTTTGGCATAAAATGGTCAAAATGCACTTGGGTGTCCAATTTTTGATAAAAATATCAGATTGAGACAAAACTAGTGTCATTAGTTAGATTTCAAAATAAGTTTCATGTGGGCACTTGAACCATCCCAATGTGAAAATGATGTGCATCTAAAATTTACACTAGAAATCTGCATCATGGCAGCAAAATCAAGTGTGTGCACCATGGCATATGTACCCACATGCCACGGTGCACGGCATAAAGTGAACAGCTGTGGTCTCTGTGCCACATGCTACAGCACATGTGACATGAGCCGTGGTGCACGATGCTAAATTTTACTTTGTTTTCCTAACTTACACATGTTTTCTCGATCTTTGATGCACTTGCTTATGGCTTCTGCTGTGTATGGGGTTTTATAGCCCGAGTGATTTATAAAAATCTTTTATTTAGGATTCCAATGTTTTCAAAGTTTATAAAGTAAATAATTTTGAATTAATTAGGATTGATTGTAATAGAGTGTATGATAATGTTAGTAAGGGCATTACAAAACAAATTCTAGAGAGTAACATCACTAAGGAACTAATCACACATGAGTGTTTGGCCTCTTCTATCAAAGGGTAAAGTGTCACTTTAATCCATTAATTTAAGGTAAAAGAATGTTCACTTTACACCTTTTCAATCCTTAAAATTATCACATCTCAAGTATCAAAATATCCATTCAAAGAGTTAGGTTATTAAGTAACCTTAAACAAAGCAATTTTTTTTCAATTTTTAAAAAAAATTCAAAACCAAACAAAAAAAATAAATGTTATGTGCCTCCCCCACACTTAAATCATGCATTGTCCTCAATGTATGAATAAACTAATAATGAAATAAGTTAAGATCAATATGGATGCACGTATAACAAAAGTTTGGTGTAGAATTTTTTTCAAACAAAACAAATAACCAAAAAGAATGAAATTCTACCTTTCCCACTAAATTTATCTCCCCTACACTTGTAATTTAGTCAATCAACAAATTAAAGCATAAAATAAAGTAAGTAAAGAGAAAGGGTGAAGAAGATACAACCTAATTTAAATCTCCACAAACTCTTGAAGTTGAAGTTTTCATCTTTAAGAAGAAGCATACAACTACTCATTGTACTTTCTTTTCAAGCATCTTAGTGGAGGCTCAGGACCAATTTGTAATGGCTCTAAGATGTATGATATGGATTTTTCTTTCTCATCATGTAAGCTTTCAGTCCCTTCCATTATCTCAATGGTCAAAGGTACTACAAGGGTAGAATTTTCCTCTAATATCTTGAGAACATTATGGACATCAAGCTTGAGTGGAGAAGATTCTTTAAAATTTGCCCCTTTTTTGATTGAACCTACATCACAAGACAAAATACCCTTCTCATTCCCATGAATCTCAAGTATAGTAGATATTTTATTATCATCAAGTAATTCATGAGAAGATGTGTCATCATCATTCAAGTACTCATTAATTTCCAAACAATTTTGTCATCTATAATCATTCAAAAAAGTACAAGATATGGATGGAAGTATGAGAGTATGAATCAATACTAGACAATAAGGCAAGATCATCACTAAATTCTTCAATCATAAAATCAACATCACTCAATTTACCTTAAGCATTGCAAAGTCATTTCCTTGAACTTCAATTCCCTCGTGCCTTAAGTCCTCCAAACTCTCTTCTTCTTGTGACTTGTCCTTAATTCTATGTAAGCCTTACACATTAGCCTCTTTTACTTCATGATTGGTCTTAGATTTCTCATGCTTTTCTTCTATAACTGGCACATTTTCAAGAGGAATTAGTGCATAATTTTGATTCAAGTCCATGGCCTCTTTAAGTTGAACAAGTTTCTCATTGAAATCAAGAGAAGGTTTGGCCACATTGCCTTGCTCACCTACAAAAGAAGGTAAAAAACCTTTCTTAAACACATCATAATTAGAAGAAGCAAGTTCATGTGCCATCAACAATATCACAAGAAGGCTTTGGAATTTCAAGCACACAAAATATATAATCCCCACCATCAATATCCATATCATTTTCTTCATTCAAGCTAAGTGAAGAGTCAAAGCTTTCAATAATACTTGAATTCAAATCAAGAGAGTTATCATGTGAACTCAAAGTGGTTTTCTCCAAGGATATATTTTTTCACAATATGATTCATGATCAAACACCAAGGTGATTCAACTATAATTTCTTCATCTATGTCATCATCATTCAAATCATTATGATCATCATTAGATAAAGTCAAATGTGAAGAAGAATCATTACTCTTGAAGTAATGGTTGGATCGACATTTTCTCTTTTGGAGATTGAGTGGCTTAAGGTGTATTTATATTCTCAATAGCTTCATGAGCAACTTTTTTATATTTTCAACTTGAAACAAATAATTTTTCTCTTGTGAGGCTTGGGCTACTCCATGTGGTTCACAATATTCTTTTAGAATAGGACAATCATAAAAGGGGGAGGTAGCCTTACAATGCACACAATAAAATTTACCCCTTTGTGCACATAATTTTTCTAGATGCTCTACATCAATAGGTGGTGTATGCTCAACATGAGTACTTAGATGGGATTCAAAGCTCATGGGATTAGAAAATTCAAAATTTTGACTTGAATGAAAATGATCATAATATGAGGATGGACAATCAAAGTTATATGGTTGAAATTGATTATGGAAAATAGGACGTATGATTAATGTTAGGTGCTGAAAGTGGATAAGAGTGCATGTAAAATAAAGGATGGAGTGAATCATGATGGTGAAACCAAGCCATAAAATGCAATAAAACTTATGTCTACAAGTAATGATATAAATTCAAGCTCAAAAATGATGGAATGACTAAGGAAGCTCAAATAATATGTCTTCTACAAGTGTATAACTTGAAATGCATAATAACAATGTAAACAAAATTAAGCAAGTAAGCAAAAAAAAACAAAAATCACAAAAAAAGAAAGGAAGAGAGAGTTAGAAAGGCTTAATTAGAAGGTATTATGCGCACTTTGGAAACTTTGCCATTTACATCCTGGAAGAAGTGAGCATGTGAATTTTGTCAAAGAAAATCCAATAGTCAAAATCTCCTAAAAATTTTATGAGAAGCAGAATAGATATAGAGAATAAGGATATAAAAATTTCATCTCAAAATTCCTTCCCAATCATTTCTAGAATTTTTCACAAGTTGGTCCACAGTTCTAGAAAAATAGGATTTCATCCAGAAGATGTTCTAAGATTCCAACAAACTTTCCAATAAGACAAAGGAAAAATCAAAGCAAATGATAAGTATAAGAAATAAATCCAAGATAAAAAGGAGAAATTAAAGACTAGAACTAAGAAGTTTGGACACACAATGTGAGAGATATCCTGACTCAAATTTGCCATAGAGTTTTAGAAATTCTCTATAAAGGCTCCTGGACCTTGTTAGTTCTTGAAAATTGCACAGGACAATACTCACATCCACAATTTACTAAACCAATTTCAAAATGAAGCTAAGATATAGAGCTTTGAAATGAAATAAATTTCAAATCAAAATCCTCCTAGACTCGTTCCTAGTTGAATTTCCAATTTCATACAAAGACATTGGAAATAAAGTATTTCAGCTCTACACTAAACTAATGAAAATTGCACTAAATGTTTTTTTCTCTTTTCCAAAATGAACACAAAACACAAATAATACACTAAGAAAAACAAGGAATACAAATTTTTATAATTTTTCAAAATTTTTTCCAGAAACACAAAAAATGTAAATTAAGCACTAAACAACCCTAAATCAAACCTAAACACACTCCCCAACAACAATGCCAAAATTTTAATAAGAATTGTTACTTATCCTCAAAATTAAAACTAAAGCTAACCTTAATATAATATAGGGTCAACCCTAGGTCATCTCCCAATAAATGATTTTCAGTCTAATTAAAGTTATCTAGTGAAATAAATCACTCAAAGTTGTAAAAATTGTTTACCTAATTACTAACCTAGTTACCTAATTGACAAGAAAATAAAGTGCTAAGTAAGTGAATGGATTGAACTTCCCTTTTTTTTAGTAGGAACCCTCGGGTGTTGTTAATGAAAGAATCCTAACTTTTAATTAATTATGACAACTTCTCTTCCATGGTTGAAAAAGTGTTTACTTAAAACAACTATCTCAAATAACCTAGCTTTACTAATTCAATTTCCTAAGTGCTATTACAAGCCCCTTAGGTAACCTCACTAGCTTAGCTCAAGAATTAACCAAATGTTTAATAAAAATCATCCCTAATTGCCATTACCTAAAGTTGTACCTAAGCTCAAGACTATAAGATTTAAGAAACTCATTAAGTATTCACCACACAATTAGGCTAATACAAGATATTCACCAAATGAAATCACATATTACAATGCAAAATCACTAAGTGGCTAAAATTTTCAGCAACAAAAGGAAGTGAAATTCAACTCAACAATCTTGTTTCAATGCTAACAATTATAACCAACTATGAAACTAAAGTCAAATTGAACTACAATCAACTATAGTCATAGTATTCTAGTGAAATTGAAACAAGATGACGAATAAGTTGAGCTTAGCCAAATGAAGAATTCAATGCTCCTCTTCTGTCAACTCCTCCCTAGAATTCCATGAAAAATTTAGCTAGAAAACATCAAAACCATCTTACTCCTTCAGGAACTAGACATAACCAAGTAGAGCTCCATGAAATAGTGGAATCAAGCTTCAAATCTCCTTACAAGTGGTAAGAATAGGTTCATCCAAGTGTGAGGAATGGAATGGTGGTGGTTTTTTTGAGGTTTGATGGCTGAATGTGAAGTTATGGGTGCTAAAAAAATGAAGAATAAAATGAACTAGAGAGAGAGAATGGAAGGGATGAATGAAATGGTGTGTAAATCTGAAATTGAGGAATGTGGGACGTGCTTAATGAGTTTGGCATCAACTGAACACAATTAAAATAAAAGAAAATAAAATAAAAAGGAATTTTAAGGCCTTGTCACACTTGCAAGGTGGCACCCTACTATTGGCTTATAGATTATTCCAATGTATGTCAAATAAATCCCATATTTCATCCACATTTTAAGCTGATCTAAACTACTAAATAGTAGCCCATACATGTCCAAACCATCAGCCTATGACCCCATGGACTTTTGACTTCATTTTTTCAATTAATGCATAAGTCACATGTCACCTATGAAACAAAAATCACATAATTTAATTAAATAACATATGATATTATAAAATATAGTTAAAGTCTAGAATTAAAATCATGTTTGGAAGGGAGAATTTATTAAACTAACTAAGTTTTAGACTACACAAAATTATATAAAAATTTTTACATAAAGGCAAATTGAAAACTAGGTCAAATTAGAGCACTTAAGAAAGTGTTGACTTTTTATTTAATTACTTATAAACTAAAATGAATTTCAAAAATCTAACTTGACCATTCATCTTTTGGACATAAAATGAATATTTTTAATGTTTCTTGTATATTTCCTCAAAAGTTTATTTTTGGATCAAAATACCCATAATGCACAAAACTTAGACATTTAGGCAATTTTTCAAATTTAATGCAATGAGTGCACTTTAAGGGGATAAAAATTAATAAAAGGGTCCTAATTGACAAATAAAATTTTGTAACAAATGTGTTATCAATTTGGCTTAGGGAACAAGGTAGAGAATATGGGTAACAAGTGTGAGAACATGAATTCTAAAATTGATGCCCTTACTTCTTAAATGAACATGCTTGCTAACCAATTAAGTTAAATCAATGCTCAAGCTCCTACATTACTATCCAACACTGTTGCTAATCTTAAAGATAATCTTAATGCTATCAGTCACTAGGGGTGTTCACGGGACGGGACGGGACCGGGACACCCCCGTCCCGTGTCCCGTCCCGAAAAAAAAAATTGGGACTGAATTTTGGTCCCGTGTCCCGTCCCGTCCTGAAAGTCGTCCCGTCCCGTTAAGAGTGGGACAGGACCGGGACAAGATCGAGACGTCCCGCCGTCCCAATAAATGAAATAATATCGAAAAAAGATCTGGATAATAATGTTCATTAAAATTTTAAATTATATAATTTATTAAGTTTAAAATCAAAATAACACAAATACATAAATAAAATAATTTAAAATCAATTATTGAATTATTTTAATCACAACTACATATTATAATAAAAAATACAAGTGATCTTTATGCTATAAAATAAGCAACAACAGGCAAGTCAAATACAACATCAAATAATTGTTCTTCTACTTTAGTGAAGATATACTAAGCTAATTACTCTTCTAAAAATAAGCAAGAAGTATGTTATAAATAAAATTTATTAAATAGATAGATATAAGAATAAATTATATTAATATAATTAATATATTATAAAAAAGATATCGCCATGTTTACTCCATACCATTAAAATTATCAATATAAAAATACTTTAGTTTTAAATAAGAATTGTAAGTATTAAAATTATAATTGATATAATTAATATAAGTATAAATTATATTAATATAATTAATATATTTAAAATAAAAAATAATATATATAATATTCGGGACGGGACGGGACGTCCCAATGGTAATCCTGTGTCCCGTCCCATCTCGAACCCCTTTCCTATCCCATCCCGTAAAGTCTCGTCCTGATTATTTTCGGGCCGGGACAAGACCCGTCCCGATATGATCGGGAAGATACCGGGCCAATCGGGACGGGTCCAAATTGAACACCCCTAGCTATCACATTAAGGAGTGGTAAGGAATTAGGAGAGAGAGTACAAGAACCTTAAGAAGAAGGGAAGGTTGAGAATCCCTCTTTGAATTCTTCAGTTGATGTTAATATTTTTAGTTCTTCTTTTGCTCTTAATGATACATCTTTTTGTAGGGAGGATGATGATGAGAACATAGAGGAGATCATTTGTGAGCAACCACCATTTAAGGTGGAGAAGAGGAGCTTGGCTAAAATGATGAGCAAAGAAGAAGAAGAAGAAACTGAAAGTGGTGAAGCAAGAAAGGAAGACACAAAGAAGGAAAAAGAAAACCAAAATCAAGATCTCATAAAGAGACTTTCTTTCCTACAAGCATAAATTGTTCCTAAGAAAATTAAAGGGAAAATTGATCAAGGGGTTTATGATTTTTTTCCATAAAACCCATGTGAATGTACCCTTGATGGATGTTGTGAAAAACTTTCCTAAATATGCCAAATTTTTAAAGGATTTTTGCATAAACAAGAGAAAGTTTAGGCCTAATGCTAGGATTCAATTACCTTCTTCGATGAGTGCCACAATGAAACCGTAACTCCTTATTAAGTATAAGGACCTCAATTCCTTCACAATTTCATGCAAAATTTGCAATACAAAATTTTCAAATGCATTGATTGATTTAGGAGCTGCTATAAATGTGATGCCATTATCTATTTACCATGCCCTTGATTTAAATTGCATGCATAAAATACCAATGATTTGCCAACTAGTGGATAAAAGCATTGAGACCACATGGAATAGTAGAAGACTTGTTGGTTTGTGTTAAAGATCTTTTATTTCCTGTAGATTTTTATATGCTTGATATGTCCAAGGAAGGGTGTGGGGATGACATTTTGATTCTAGGAAGGCCACTTATGAGGATTGCCCGTACACTTGTTAACATGAAAAAGGATAGTTTGACTTTGAAATATGGGGATGATCAAATTAATTTCAACATAAATGAGGCAATGAAAAGATCCTTTGAGGATTATTCTTTACTTAGTCTCAATGTTATTGACATTTTGGTTGAAGCTATTGAGCAATATGCACACACTTCACTTCTTGATGATAATTACACTTCACTTATCCCACATGTTTCATGCTTTGTGTTGAAAAATATGTTTGTAAAGATTGTTTAGAAATTGAAGAGTTTTTGCAGGATGTGGACTCTTCTTCTCATATATTGCTTGATGATAATGAAATAGATTCTTTTCTTGATCTTATGGGCCAAGAGGAGGGTTATCTTTCTTGTGATGTAGTTGCAAGCATAGATGAAGTTAGAACAAGAGAATCTACTCCACTCAAGATTGATGACCAAAAGGTTCCCAAGCTATTGGAGAAAGATTCTACACAAGTAGCACTTTTGGCTATGAGGCATGTGAAAGTAATTGAAAAAGACATGGAACAAGTAAAAGAAATTATACTATTTCAAGTGGAAGGAAAATAACTTGTCCTTAACAATCTTAAGGAAGTTACCTCATGTAATCTTGCACCAGATATAGAAAGACCATTGCCATGTGTCACGCCCCAAAAATAGAGGGTGACTAGCAAGGGATATATGTACAAACACATCTCCCTTAAGCCATAAATCATGAGTTCTTTCAATTATTAAAACATAATTATATTATTACTAATTTATAACATACGTGACCATTTTCTTATTAATAAAAACTTTAATATATTAGTAGAAATTTTAGCAAAACCTTCATTGTAAATAGAATCTCCTAAAACTCTACAATATAATATTTTGCATGAAAGATCATTTTAATCAGGAGTTTAGCTCTTTCTAGCCAGCAGACAAGATATATAACAAAAAAAAGACCTAGTTATAAACTATGTGGACATAGAAATAAGTTTTACAAATAAAATTTCATAATTAAACTTTACATCAAAATAAAATTTCACCCTTAACTTCTCAAATTTTGATTAGCAATAAACCCTCAAAATTTAATGGAAGGTTCGATGTTTGCTATATTATCTTAGACAAAATTATTTTTAGTGAATAATGTCCCCAATTCAAACAATTATAAATAAATTAAAAAATCTCTCAATGTAAACCACCAAACTTGAGGTTTTAAAAATTATATGGAGCCTTGAAAATACTTAACCATTTGATTTACAAATAAAATGAAGCAGTTTTATCATTTGCTCTTGAGAAATCAATAATTTAAACAAACAAATAAAAAATAGAATCATTTACTAAATAAAATCAATGAAATATAAATTTCACAAACTAATTAAAAGCTAATAATTTGAGGGCTTTACAAAATAAATAACAAACATGGACATACAACCTACGAGGATAAATAACTGAACATGGCTTATACTAAAAAGACATACGTGAACACACAGTTTACGATGATAACTAACTAGAAGTGGTTAAAGCCACAAAATAGATGTGGACACATAGTCCACGAGGGCAACTAACCAGATGTGGTTGAAGTCATAAAATAGACATGAGAACAGAGCTCACGAAATTCAAACTAGCTAGTCTTTGACTATGATGCATCAAGGGCTAACAGAATTGCCATTAGCAACCAGTGTTTTACTTATATTCCTTTAAAAATCTATTTTCAAACAAGCGAGAAAATAATCACTTATCAAACCCATTTTCTCTTTTCAATAACAAACTCGCATGGATTGATTAAAAGTTTAATCTCTCTATTTTTTTAAATATAAAAATTCACAACAAATGTTTCACAAACTCCTTCACCAATTTCCATTATTATTTTTATCAAATGAAGAAGCACTAAAACTCATAAAAGCATTTTCATCAATTTCATAAGCATATGCTATATTTCAAATGCTAAAGAATTTTAATTAGTAAGAATAACTAGTGCTAGAGAAAAAAATATATGCATAACTGAAAATTGTTGATAATAATATTTTGACAAAAGGAAATTTGTAAATAAATAAATTAATTTGGGATGTTATTCACTTACCTGATAAGTCTTCCCAATTTCTCTAACTTACTCCTTACCACCTTTATAAATATCCTCTTTCTTTAAACACCCTATATGAATATATTTATATACATATGAAAATTTAAATCAATAAAGACAATCTCAATCAACTACAACAGTAAATATTCAAAAATACCAATATCTATATCTTAAAAGCTTCTTTAATTTTATGGTTACCTCTTATGAATACTCCCCCTTATCTAACATATTAAGTATACTTCTATTTTCAAATTCTATAACATACACTTCCAAAAATTTTAATCATATATATATATATATATAAATATATGACACTTAATCTCTCAATAACATAGATAAGTTTCTTCACAATATTCTATTCAAATTCATAAATGAACAACACCCAAGCCAATTCGTGTTTCTTGTGAGATCCAACAAAGTTATAGAAAAATACTCACTCATATATCTCCTTTTATCATTTCCAAATTAAATTCATAAGATAATAGCATCCTCATCAATTATATCTTTCAAGGAATTTAATGATATTTTAGTAAATACATAATCAAACAACTCCCTCTCTCAAGCATTTTACCTAACATCTTATGAGCACTAGCCTCCAAATTCCATGTCCAAGTTTTTCTATCTCCAACTCATCCTAATTAATTCTTTAACATCATCTAATTCAAACAAGATTACTTTGATTCAACAAATCCAACCATATTTCAGTTTAATTCCATTCTTCCTTCCCCTTAACAGTCACAGACAGCAGCAAAAAAATTAGAAGAAAAATTTTGTGATTTCAATCATCCACTCAAATACTCTCTCTTGCACCAAATTATCAAAGAAAGTTCACGAACTCATACTTTAAGCACCAACAACAACAGAGGAGGGAAAGAATAAGAAGAAATAATCAACAAAACAAGGATGAAGAAATCAGGACTTATAGCTCAATAGAGGATGAATTTCTAGCATGACACACGAAAGGGGAAGAGGAGCAAAGACAATAGAACCAGTCAAGAAACAATAAGCTCACGAGTAGTGCCCCAAATTCTAGGATTCAGCTCTCACGCCCACCTACTGCACGAGCACAAATAGCGACTGGTGGAGGTAGAGGAAAACAGAAAGAATGGCACAAGAACTGAATGTTGCAAGGCAGCAACCATCATCCTCCTTCACCGATAATAGCTAGAAATGGAAGGGAAGGGGAGGAGAAAGGAAAAATGAAAGAAAAATTAGTCTCACTCTCTCTCTGTTTTCTGACACTCGAACGCTCTAGAAGAGAAGGAACAAAAAAAAAATTATCTGATCTGAAAAGGGGCAATCTGGTAATTTTAGGAAGAAAAAATAGAAAAAAATAAGGATCCCTTTTTTTACTCTTTCAGATTTAAACTCTGGACCTTTTGGTTAGATAATAGCACAATCTTCATCAGACCAGCTCTTCCTCTAATTAAATTTGTTTCAAAATAAATAAAAATACTTTTAAATGTAATATTATATATTTAATTTTACTAAAATTCTGGGGTTATTACACCATGTGAGACAAAGCATATGGATATCAAAGAAGTTGATAATTAAAGGATATGGAAGAAAGTGCGTAGATGTCTATTACTTTTTATCCTCATTGTCACACCATTATCTCCATTGTTTTTTCAACAAGTTAGGGGCAACTAAAAGAAAAAAAAAAGAAAATCAAAGAAAGATTTGAAAAAAAAAAGTGAAAATGAAAGCAACAAAGTTGCTAGAAAACTAAATAAAAGAAGAAGAAAAGAAGATGAAAAACAAAAAAAATAGTGAAAATGAAAGCAATAAAATTGATAGAAAAGGAAACAAAAGAAGAAGAAAAGAAGATGAAAAACAGAAGAATAAAAGAATAAAAAATTGCCTAGCTTATCCATTTTCATTTATTTCTAGGCATTTCTCTCCATCCTTATTATGTTAAGGTGTCCATTTAATTAAATTAGTTTATGCTTTGCATATTAGGGGATATATCTTGACCATAGCATTATTTTGATGCTAATCCTATTTTTCTTACATGCATTTCTTAGTTATCCTTCCATAACCCACATTACAACCTAATAAAGTTCACTTGATTCTTGATTGCAAGTGCTATTTTAGTGGTGGAGATGTAGAAGGGCTATAAACTTATTATAGGATTTGTCCTAAGGAATCTTGAATGAAATTGAATACCTTACACACTTCAAATAGTGAGAGAAAATACTTAACTTAGTGAGGCTTACTTTTTGACATTGATTCTTGGTAAAAGTTTGTGTGATGTGCATAATTCTTTCTTAACTATTGCCACATTAATTGATAATTTGTAGAAATTCTTTAGCTAGTGATTTAGTTACATTGAATGTTATTTTTCTCTTGCTTCTTTATTTTAGTGTTTCTTTTGGGGGTCCTTTTCCACTTGATTTTGCCCGAATTACAAAAGATAAGTGTGGGAGAATTGATAGAACATAATTGTTACACACTTATCTATGTCAATGAGAACCATTTTATTAAGATTTTATCATCTCAAAGTACACACATTGCATTAGAATTGAAAAATTGCCTAAGTATTTAGATTTAATATACTAATAGTATTTTGGTCCAAAAATGAACTTTTGAGAAGATGTACAAGAAAAATTGACAAAGTATGTTTTATGTCCAAAAGTTAAGTGGTTAAGTTATATTTTTAAAAATTCATTTTAGTTTGAGAGTAATTAAATAAAAAGTCAACACTTTTTTAAGTGTCATAATTTGACCTAGTTTTCAGTTTGCTTCTGTGTTGAAATTTTTATATAATTTTATACAATCTAAAACTTAGTTATTTTAATAAATTCTCCCTTCTAGGTGTGAATTTAACTTTAGACTTTAATTATATTTTATTATATCACATGTTATTTAATTGAGTTTTATGATTTATATGATATAAGTGGAGTGTGACTTATGCATTCAATTAGGCAATTAAAGTCAACACTCCTTGAGGTCAAAGCTGAGCAAATAGGATGTGTTTTTTGCTATTTTTGGGGATTAAATCAACTTAAAAATGTAGATGACACATGAAAAATTAGACACACATTAAAATCATTCACAAGCCAATAAAAGGATGCCACCTTACAAGTGTGACAAGGCTCCCATTTTCTTTTTATTTTTTTATCTTAATTTTTAATTAGCATTCAGCTGATGTAGAAATAGATTTTGCACACCATTTACCTGACATAATTAGATTCATTCACCCATTAATTCATTTTCCACATTTTCTCTCGTTTACAGTGTTCTTCATTTTCTCCTCCTTCTCTCTATACACAAAGCCACATCCAGCCCTATTTCCCCAACTTTTCACCATCAAATTCACTCAATTCTTCCACCATTCTTCTTCTCTTTTATGGCTGACCACATCCCTATCAATTAGAAGGAGATTTGAGCTCAATTCATTAACAACAATGAAGCTAATGCCACAACCACATGGTATTCATGGAGGAAGCAAGGTTCTCTTAATGTTTTCTAGCTAGAGTGTCCATGGAATCCTAGGGGAGATTTAATGGAAGAGGAGCTTCGAAGTCTTCACATGGCTAAGCTCAACTATTTCTTCATCTTGTTTCAGTTTCATTAGAATACTATGACTATTGTTGATTGTAGTTCAATTTGACTTTAGTTTCATAATTGTTTGTAATTTGCTATATTGAAACAAGATTGTAGAGTTCAATTTCATGTTCTTTTTACTGCTGAAATTTTGGCCTCTTATTGATTTTGCAAGATAATATGTGATTTCACTTTGTGAATGTCTTGTATTAGCCTAGCATGTAATTTTATGGTGAATACTTGATGAATTTCTTGAGTTTCACAGTCTTAAGCTTAGGTACAGCCTTAGGCAATGGCATTTGGAGATGAATTTTAACTAAATACTTAATTAATTCTTGAGCTAAGCTAGTGAGATTACCTAAGAGGCTTGTAATAGCACTTAGGAAATTGAATTAGTGAAGCTAGATTGCTTAAGATAGTTATATTAGGTAAACACTTTTTCAACTAAGGATTCTGAGTTGAGTGAGTAGCCATATGGTTCCTATCTTTGAAAAAGTAAAGCTCAATTCATTCACTTAGCTAGCATTTTAGTTTTATTGTCAACTAGGTAATTAGGTTAGTAATTAGATAACAAGTCCTACAACTTTAGGTGATTTATTCCACTAAATAACTTTTAATTAGAGTAAGACCATTCCTTGAGAGATAACCTAGGGTTGGCCCTATATTGAATTAGGGTTAGCTTTAGTTTAATTTTAAAGGTAAGTAACTAATTTCCCTATCAAGATGGTAGTTGTTCCAAGCACATGACTAGTGATAGATCCATGTTCTTATACATGGTAGAAACTAAAGATGGTGGGAATGTCACCTTTAGAAATAATGAGAAAGGAAAAATTCTCGGTAAGGTTGGTGAGAATTCCTCCAACTCTACTTGCATAGATAATGTTTATCTAGTTGATATTTTGGGACATAACCTTTAAAGTATAAGTCAATTATGTGACAAAGGTTATGAGGTTATATTTAATATTTTGCATTACATTGTGAGAGATGATGAAACAAGACAAATCATTCTAAAAGGTAAAAGAGTTCAGAATGTGTATTCTATCAACCTATGTGATGATGATTCCCTAAACACAAAGTGCTTGATATCTATAAATGATGAAAGCTGGCTGTGGCACAAAATATTAGCTCATGTAAATATAAAATAACTAGACAAGCTTGTTAAGAAGGATCTTGTCATCAGACTACCAAAGATAAAATTTGAAGCTGACAAATTATGTGATGCTTATATGGAAAGAAAGCAAGTCATGACCACATTTCATAGCAAAAATGTGGTTCCCACCTTAAGAAAGCAAGTCATGCATTCTCTTCAAGAGTTTGGATCTTAGGAGTTGACAACGTAGATCTGCTCTCTCTACCAGTATTCCACACAAACAGGCATCTAACTCAAACAACTTGCTAGGACTCTCAGCGTCCATTCTTCTTTGAACATTAATTTTTCTTTCTATAGGGTGTTTCGTGGCTCTCAGAGTGTTTTTACTATTAGAACTTTTTTAACTCTCACATCCTTCATAAAGGACGTCCCTATCTATATATAGTATAGGATAAAGGTTTTCATCTTTCACTTAAAAGTCCACAAAAATTTAATTTATCTTATAAATTTAAATTATAAAACTAATATGGTATTCTCTCATATCATGTTAGTTATTAAATTTAATCTATCATATAAAATTAAATTTAAAACTAACATAATATAATATATATATATATATATATATCACATATATATATATTATATATACACGAATATATATACACATATATATTTCAAAAATATATATTTATATATAAAATTATACTTTGAATTTTATATTTCTTATAAATATATATAAAAATTTGTCAAATAAATATTCAAATATATATATATATATATATAAATTCATTCATCCTATATTACATTCATTGAATTTAGACATATTTTAGATTCAATGAACTTGGACATTATAGCTTGAGTTGGGCTATTCTTGTGGGCGACCCTATAGGCTCATATGAAATTGGCAGTAGACTAATTACGCTATTAGCCCACAAGTCACAAGTGGCCTCTAGTAAGACATTTCAACTACCCAATTCACATAGAAATCAATGATCCAATGTAACCTATCCTGCAACCATATCACATCCCTTTTGTCACGTGATATTTTAGTTAAGTATGAGACATAGAATTATTATTTTCCTTTATCTGACCATTATTTTCTCGATCTCTAAGTAGACTGACAGTAGCAATGGAAAAACCTTTTCATTGTAGTATGGCCATACATTTTCTCAGTCTTACTCATTAAGGGGCCCAGTAATATCTCTCACTTAATATGAGACACAAATTCTATCTTGATAACTTATATTCCTCTGCATGAATATCACTAAACTCAATCATAGCCTTTATAATCACTCTATCAAAGGTGACTTTTGACTAGGTCAAAGTTCAGTAGTCATCACGTTCTCCATGATGATCTCAGGTCAAAGGGCTTAGTGATATAGTTACATATAATATAAGCTTATGGCTTATATCATGCAGCTTTCTCATAGCGGGTCGGTCCAACACCTTGTACTCTTTTAAGTGTCTATGACTTTAATTTGTATCTCTATAATTAATCAAAGTTATACTAATCTTATTTTATCTATGATCCCTCAAAGATGACCGACCAGGGACATTTAGGATAATCACTATAGTTTGTCCAGGGATAATGTTATCATATTGAATATGCAATTGTTATGATAACAAAAGAGAAATTTATTAAATAACAATGTGTATAGTACAATGATTAGCCCTAAGGCACAATTTCTAACATCCTCTTACTTGCACTAGGTACAATCATTAATTTGTCTAATTCCCATTGTCTTGATATGACGCTCATGCTTCACCTATACAAGAGGCTTTGTAAGAGGATTAGCAACATTGTCTTCTCTTGCTACGTTGCAGATTTTATATCACCTCTATCATTGATCTCCCTGATAAGGTGGAAATGCCTGAGTATATGCTTAGTCTTTTAGTGTGACCTTGGATCCTGGCTCTGTGCAATTGCACTGTGATCTATCTCATATTTTACATGTTAAAACACTTGGTTTTTGGCATCAAATTGTGCATAATAGGGTTTAATTTCCGGTTTTGAGTTGTCATTTCTAGATTGACTTTATGAACCCTAGCAGTGCTATTTGATGATTGTTTTGACACTTTCATATCCTAAATTGAGATCTTGGGCATTAATTCTCTTCTTTTCCTTTTTATTTCTTTTTGTTTAGAATTTATTTAGTCTTGTGTTTTTATTTTCAGATTTTGTGAGGGCAATTTTGGAATAAAGGATCAAAGGCTAGTCCACATGCTTGGAGAAATTCAAGAGATAGCAAATAAATAAAGATGAAGAATTTAGGGGCTGTTGGGCGCAAATTCCAGAATTATTTGAGGGATGATGTAGCACCATTATTCAGATTTAATTGGGGAGAATTAATTAAATAAAAAATCAAAGGAGCATGGAAAGCATTGAGGGACTCATCATCAAGTGAAAAAGGGGCATGGGAGGTGTGACATGATTAGATCTAATTGGATGACATGTGGCAGCTGATTGGGAGCCTAAGGAGGAGTCACATTTCCCACACATGTTCACATGTCCCTTGCCACATTTTCCACCTCATTTTTACTCCCATTTTAGCTTATTTTCGTCCATTTTTCCAGCTCATTTCAGATCTGGACCTTCCTTGTTTTTATCACCATCCACTTTGGTTTTATCACCACTCACATTTTCCACACATACATAAGCTGAATTTTCAGATGAGAGCCTCATAATTCAGATCCCACTCTCTCACTTCAGCCATTTTTCTCTCTCTTCTTCTTCATTCATTTTCGTCCAGCACTGTTCATCCATTTTTCAGATTTCATTTCTTCATCTTCCATCATCAACACTTGGTCCAGATCATCATTCCTTGTCTATTCAGATTTTTGTCCACTTTCTTCTCCATTCCAGCTTGCATTTTCGTCCATCTCTTGTCCAGATTTCCAGATTGCAACTTCTTCATCTTCATTCATCCATGGAAGCTTCTCAAGCTCAAGGTCTGATTCAAGCAAAGAGGAAGAGCATGAGAGGCTGATCATTTAGAGCTCCAAGAAAGATGACTTGACATTATGAGATTTCCAAATTTGTAATTGTTGTTCATTTTCTTGATTTCATGTTCTTGTCTTGATTCTTTGAGGATTTTGAATTTTGAACCTGTTTTGGTTGAAGACTTTGTGATTCTAATTCAGATTTGATGAGAATATGAATGTTGAATTTAGATTTTCATGCTATTTTCAGTTCTGGAATTTATGATTTACCTTGATGTTCTAGGGTTATTTCATAAGTTCTTGCTGATTCTTGTTCAAGTTCTTGTGTAGACTTGAGTTAGATCCATATTGGTTATATGAATTTGACTTAAGCTGTTTTTCTCCACTAGTTTTGGTCTGAAACTTGTGTAGAACAAGGCTGAATATAGTGTTAATTTCTAAGTTCACTTGACCTAGATTCATTAGTGTCCATTGAGTCTAATGGTGCACCACACTTAGAGGTTTCTAAGTGTCTCATTTTAGGTTAATCAAGAAGGTTTATGATGTTATAATTCTGGAAATCAATGATTAATGTTAGGAAATCTGACTTGGGCTCACCATAATCATCATTCATTTCATTCCAACTAAAACAGAATTTTACAAACATTTATTGTTGCATTATAGAGTTAGTTTAGTCACTTGAAAATTCAGATTAATTTGTAAGCATTTGAACAATGATTTGTATGCTTTGCTCTCTAGGGAAATGACCTAGAATACTCACTTCTACATTCTAGTAAAATTTGATAACCCAAGGCGACTAAAGGGTTCATCAGGTACCTAAGAAAACATGACATTAGTACAAGTATTAAGGAGAATCACAAATGAAAAGTGGTATCTAGATAGTAGCTGCTCCAAGCACATGACTAGTGATAGCTCCATATTTCTATATATGGTAGAAACTAAAGATAGTGGAACTATTACCTTTGGAAATAATGAAAAAGGAAAAATTCTTGGTGTAAGTAAGTTTAGTAAGAATTCATCCAACTCTCCTTGTATTGATAATGTTTACTTAGTTGATGGCTTAGGACATAACCTCTTGAGCATAAGTCAATTATGTGATAAGAGTTATGAAGTTATTTTTAATGCTGTGAGCTGTATTGTGAGAGATGAACAAATAGGAAAACTATCCTAGAAGAAAAGAGAGTTCACAATGTATATTTAATAAATCTCTGTGATGATGACTCATTGAACATGAAATGTCTCATCTCTATAAATGATGAGAGTTGGCTGTGGCACAAGAGATTAGTTCATGTCAACATAAAGTAATTGGACAAGCTTGTAAAGAAGAACTTGTCATTGGGTGGCTGCCAAAGATAAAATTCAAAGCTGACAAGTTATGCGATGATGGAATGGAAGGAAAACAAACTAAGACTACTTTTGAAAGTAAAAATATAGTATCTACATCAAGGCCTCTCGAGTTACTTTATATGGATCTAATTGATCCTTCAAGGGTAAAAAGCATAAGAGGTAATCTCTACACCTTTGTTATAGCTAATGATTACTCTAGGTTCACATGAACTATCTTCATGTCTCATAAGGATCAAACCTTTGAATATGTTATGGCATTTGTAGCCAAAGTACAAAATGAAAAAGGTTTGAAAATTGTAAAGATAAGAAGTAACTATGTGGAGAATTTGACAATTTAAACTCCATTAAGTTTTATGAAGAACAAGGAATTAATCATGAATTCTGAACGCCTAGAATACCTCAACAAAATGGAGTTGTAGAGAGAAAGAACATAACTTTGGAGGAAATGGCAAGGACCATGCTAAATAAGAAGAAACTTCTTAAGTATTTATGGGTGGATGCCATGAGTACTGCATGTTACATTACAAACAAAGCACATATCTGACCTATTATAAACAAAACTCCATATGAGCTCTACAAAGGAAGAAAGCCTAACATCTCTCAACTACATGTATTCGATTGTAAGTGTTTTGTACTTAACAATGGTAAGGATAATTTAGATAAGTTTGATTCTAAAAGTGATGAAGTTATATTTCTTGGTTATTCCAATAGAAGTAAAGCTTTTAGAGTCCTGAACAAAAGAACTTTATCTATTGAAGAGTCAATTCATGTTAGATTTGATGTATCCTTATCAAATGAGAACAAAGAAGAAGAAACTATAAATCTTCCTCTTGATGATCTCTCACTAAAATAAAAGGAGGAAAATCAAATCAACAATGATACCATAACTAATGATCAAAGTGGAGAGGCAAATAATCTTTCAAAAGATTAGGGATATAGCAAGTCACATCCTATTGATGAAGTCATTGAAGAAGTTGGTAATAGAGTTAAGACAAGAGGTTCATTTAGAGAAGTGTGCCATTTCAGTGCATTTCTTTCTAATATTGAATGCTCTGACATTAAAGGAGTCATATCTGATGAATATTGGCTTATAGCAATGCAAGAAGAGTTAAACCAATTTGAGAGAAGTCAAGTTTGGAACTTAGTGCCTAGACCAAGTGATCATCCTATAATTAGGACAAAATGGTTCTTTAGAAACAAACTTGATGAAACTGGTATTGCGGTAAGGAATAAGGCAAGACTAGTAGCTAAAAGTTACAATCAAGAAAAAAGGTATTGATTATGATAAAACCTTTGCTCCTGTTGCTAGACTTGAGGCTATTAGACTTTTACTTGCTTTTATTTGCATTAAAGATTTTAAGCTTTATCAAATAAATGTTAAAAGTGCTTTCTTGAATGAACTACTTAATGAAGAAGTTTATGTAAAACAACCTCCAAGATTTGACGATCCATCAATGCCAAATCATATCTACAAATTAAAGAAAGCATTGTATAGACCAAAGTAAGTACCAAAAGCATGATACGACAAGTTAATTACTTTTCTATTAAATCATAACTTTAAAAGAGAAATGGTGGATAAAACACTGTTCTATCAAACTGAAGGCTATGATATCCTAGTAGTTCAGATTTATGTTGATAATATTATTTTTAGAGCTACTAATGAGGTTCTTTGTGAGAAATTTCTAAGATCATGCAATGTAAATTTGAGACGTCTATGATGGGAGAGCTAAACTTCTTTCTCGGATTGCAAATCAAGCAAATGAGAGATGGGATTTTCATAAGCCAAACTAGGTACACTCATGAATTGCTGAACAAGTTTGAATTCAAAAATTTAAAGTCAAGCAACATACCTATAATTGCATTAATCAAGATGGATAAGGATGAAAAGAAGAAGAAGGAAGATCAATCAAAGTTCAAGCAAATGATTAGATCACTGCTCTATTTAACTACCAGCAGACTTGATAGCATGTTCAGTATTTGTATATCTGCAATATTTCAAGCTGATCCAAGAGAATCTCATCTAAAGGTTGTGAAAAGAATCTTCAAGTGTTTGAATGGAACTACATAGCTAGGACTTTAGTTTCCAAAAGGAGGAAAGCTTGAATTGATCACTTATTCAGAAAATGATTATGGAGGATACAAGATAGATAGGAAGAGTACAAGTAAAACTTATCAATTCTTTAGTGGCTCATTAATATCTTAGTTTAGCAATAAACAAAACAACATGTCCTTATCATCATGAAAAGCTGAATTCTTGATGGCTGAAAGTTGTTGCACAAATTTTATGGTTAAAATAACAATTAGAAGATTTCAGAGTTAATTTCAATGAACTTCTAATCAAATGTGACAATACCAGTACTATAAACTTAGCTAAGAATCCTATCCAACACTCAAGAAAGAACTAAGCACATTGACATAAGACATCATTTTTTAAATGATCATGTGCAAAATAAGGATATCATACTAGAATTTTTGCTTACTACCAAGACACTAGCAGATATTTTTACCAAATCTCTAGCTGAAAAGAAATTTACATTCATTAGTATGGAATTAGGAATGGTAAATCTCAATGAGTTGTAAGATTCTTAAATTTAATTGAATTACATTTTGAATCTATTACTAACTTAAGCTTCAGGGTTGTTTTAAGTTGTTTTTGCAGGATTTAATCTTTAAATCCTGACTTCTTTAAGATGGATCAAGTTTAATCTTAGAGAAAGAGGTTAAAAGAGTAGGTATATTTGCTTAAGAGATTAGTTATTACTATTAGAGAATATTTCTTGTAAGTTCACATGCCATATCTTACGTGAAAATGCTTCATTTTGTGTTATTTTCCTCATCTACCTTTCATTTTCACCCATGAACTAATGTTCATTTTTCTAGTCATTACTCTATCTTTGTTTTTTAACTACTTCCTGAATCTTCTCTAGCCATTTTGGCATTCAAATTTGTTTACTCAATTCTTTTAATCTACTTCTTGTCCCTCACTTCACTCAAATTTCATCTCTTTCTTTGACTTAAATTCATTTTTTCTGTCATAAATCTCCGCGATGGCAAGAACTAAGGAGATTGAAAACAAACCCAGTGAGGAGGTAACAAAGAAGAGGAAATCCATTGAAGCTTTCATCGATGAAGGAAGTAAATCACCTTCTCAATCATCCAAGAGGATTAGAACTTCAAGAAAGTTGAAGGAGCCTGGTTCAACTTCAGAACTTGCTTGAACTAATCAACAAGAAGAAGCTTTGATCAAACTTGGCTGAGAATTGTCTCAAGATTGCAGCAACGTGCCTCCAAGTGAAGTCTCAGAGGTAAGTATCTAAGAAGGAAAGCTTTTAAGCTCCAAGTTTTAGTCAAGACTCAATCAATACTTCTCCTCTGTTGTGGTCACTAGTCACTACACCAAATATGATTCTTTTATCAAAGCTCATAACTTTGACATAGATGAATATTTGAGTGACTATAAAATCTTGTTAGAGATTGATCTCTATTGCTCAGTTGATGTGATGAAGGACTTCTATGCTAGCTTTGGATGGGACAAACACAAGAAGACATATAAGGCTAATGTTTGAGATTGTCCAATGTACTTCACTCCAAAAAGCTTAGGACACATACTTGATCTTGCAGCAAGGGGTCTAGAGCTACAACAGTTTGATCATGCAAATTAGAGTAATGCTCCTAGACTTCACATGAATAAAGAGAAATATAAGGCTATCATGATGATAGAAGATGTGCTAGAAGAAGCTTTAAAGCCTAGATTCATCTTCAGACTAACTTCATTCCCATTCAACCACCAGATGCTAGCATATGTTGTGGCAAGATTTCTAGTTAACAAAAGGACTACTTTTAACACATGTATAGAGTTTGAGACTGAGTTTCTGACAAGGCTGATTAAGAAGCAGAAGATCAATATGTTTCATTTCATATTGACTAAATTGTTGTATGCCTCTAAGGTTAACACCAAGAGGAAGAAGAAACAGAAGAAAGACAGACATCTTTACATTGCATCAGTTGTATCTGCCATTCTAAAAAGATTGTGTCAAATGCACTGAAGGAGTAGTGCTGGAGCTAGAAAAATTCAAAGATATTGCTCTCTATAAAATGAAGTTTAAGCTAGAAGGAAACAATTTTGTTCTAAAAGTGGAAGAAGAGCTCACTAATCCTATTGTAGTAAGGAAGAAAAGGAAATTACCAATGAAAGCTACTAATGGAACCCCTGAAGTTGCTGAAGCTTCTTCTTCTTAGCCTTTTCCTTAGATGCCCACTCCACCTAACATGTTAAATGCTTTCCTGTACAAAATTCTTAATGGAATTGAAGGAAGGATTGATGAAGTGATGAACCTTTTAGTCGTCTTGGGTTATTAAATTTCACTAGAATGTAGAAGTGAGTATTCTAGGTCATTTCCTTAGAGAGCAAAGCATATAAATCATTGTTCAAATGCCACAAATTAATTTGAATTTTCAAGTGACTAAACTAACTCTATAATGCAACAATAAATGTTTGTAAAATTCTGTTTTAGTTGGAATGAAATGAATGATGATTATGGTGAGCCCAAGTCAGATTTCCTAACATTAATCATTAATTTCCAAAATTATAACATCATAAACCTTCTTGATTAACCTGAAATAAGACACTTAGAAACCTCTAAGTGTGGTGCACCATTAGACTCAATGGACACAAATGAATCTAGGTCAAGTGAACTTAGAAATTAACACTATATTCAGCCTTGTTCTACAAGTTTTAGACCAAAACTAGTGGAAGAAAAACACCTTAAGTCAAATTCATATAACCAATATGGATCTAACTCAAGTCTACACAAGAACTTGAACAAGAATCAGCAAGAACTTATGAAATAATCCTAGAACATTAAGGTAAATCATAAATTCCAGAACTGAATTCTAGAATATGAATTAGAATCATCAAATCTGAATTAGAATCACAAAGTCTTTCAACCAAAACAGGTTCAAAATTCAAAATTCTCAATTAATCAAGACAAGAACATGAAATCAAGAAAATGAACAACAATTACAAATTTGAAAATCTCATAATGTCAAGTCATCTTTCTTGGAGCTCTAAATGATCAGCCTCTCATGCTCTTCCTCTTCACTTGAATCAGACCTTGAGAAGCCTCCATGAATGTACGAAGATGAAGATGAAATCTGGAGATAAATGTGTGCTGGACAAAATCTGGAGGAGAAGAAGAAAATGGACGAAAATTTGGAGGAGAATGAAGGTAGAATTCAACCTGAATGAAGAAGAAAGGAGAAGAAATGATCTGGACAATGAGAGGATGAGAAGATGGTGTGATCTGGACAAGAAGATGAGAGAACTAAATCTGAAAAATTGGAGAGTGAATATGAACGAAAATTAAGAGAGAATATGGCTGAAGTGAGAGAGTGGGATCTGAATTATGAGGCTCTCATCTGAAAATTCAGCTTATGTATGTGTGGAAAATGTGAGTGGTATAAAACCAAAATGGATGGTGATAAAAACAAGGAAGGTCCAGATCTGAAATGAGCTGAAAAAAATGGACGAAAATAAGCTAAAATGGGAATAAAAATGAGGTGGAAAATGTGGCAAGGGACATGTGAACATGTGTGGGAAATGTGACTCCTCCTTAGGCTCCCAATCAGCTGCCACATGTCATCCCAATAGATCTGATCATGTCACACCTCCTATGCCCCTTCTTTACTTGATGATGTGTCCCTCAATGCTTTCCATGCTCCTTTGATTTTTTTTATTTAATTAATTCTCCCCAATTAAATCTAAATAATGGTGCTACATCATCCCTCAAATAATTCTAGAATATGCGCCCAACAGGCCCTAAATTCTTCATCTTTATTTATTTTCTATCTCTTGAATTTCTCCAAGCATGTGGACTAGCCTTTGATCCTTGATTTCAAAATTGCCCTCACAAAATCTGAAAATAAAAACACAAGACTAAATAAATTCTAAACAAAAAGAAATAAAAAGGAAAAGAAGAGAATTGATGCCCAAGATTTCAATTTAGGACATGAAAGTGTCAAAACAATCATCAAATAGCACTACTAGGGTTCATAAAGTCAATCTAGAAATGACAACTCAAAACTGGGAATTAAACCCTATTATGCACAATTTGATGCCAAAAACCAAGTGTTTTAACATGTAAAATATGAGATAGATCATGAAGCAGTGGTGCATCTCAAGAATGACATCAAGGGCCTCAGTAACATGATGTTGTACTTAAATAGAAAGTTAGATAGAATCATAGATCACCTTGGTATTTCAGAGGCACAAGGAGGAATTGTCAGATAAGAAAATGAGGTTGGTTCTTCAAGGTTTAGAGAAGGTTTAGTTCACACAGTAGATTCATCCTTAACATTTAAAATCCATTCTGATCTACCTCACTCTCCTTTCCATATGCCCTCACTAGTTGACCCTTCTTCACAAGAACAAGGAAATCTTCTCTCTCAAAAGGACTAAGGGTCATCCATCCACCTTCACCCAGAAAATCAGCCTATAAACTCAGCTCAACCCACTAACTCTCAGACTAAATATCAAGGCTATCAAGACACCTCAAAGCTTATTTATTGCTTTGATGGCATGCCACTCCCTCATACTCCCTCTCCACCAAAATCCTCAAATACAGTCAAAATCATAAAAACACCATCTTTTGAAAAGCTCTTTAAAGGCATTGATAATATGAGTTCCTCTATTGGTAAATTCACTCAAAATGTTGGAGAGCCTGTTACACCCTTATCCGTGCAAATGCCAATGACTTCCCTTGCCATCTCCTCTGCTCAATTAGTAACTAAAATATTTCAGAGGAAGAAATCCATCCCTAAACACAGACAAAACTATTGAGGAACCTATTATTGAAGAACCTAAGGATTAAGGGCTTAAAGATCAGCTTCAGCAACATTAAGCTTCTTTACCTGCTGAAGGACAAGTTGAAGAAGCTAATCATGAGTTGTCTCCATCCTCTCCTCGAGCTACTGATGGCTCAGCGAAAGCATTGAATCCCATTCCACCTATGGATCCAAATGATTCTTCCATATAGGTAATGATTCTGTCAACTCCTGCCTTCAACCCAAATTCTTTGTTTGATAGAGAAATCCTGAAAGCCCATCTTAGATATCATGTTTCCTCTCTCTTGGGAAGGCTTGCATCTTTTTGATGATGCCAAAGGGGTAGAAGATATGTAGAGAGAAAGACTAGGCTTAGTGGGGAGCTATATGAATTAAGCCTTAGTAAGAAATCTTTCTATTTAGTTCTTTTTCATTGATGATATGTTATGATATGAACTGTAATATATTTGTTATCAATGAAATTTTCATATTTGTCATTCATGTGTTCAATTTCTTTACTTCGAGTTGAATAATTTTGCATTTTTATCTTTTAATTCTCCCATATCAGTTTAAAGGGGAGTTTTATATTAAATAGAACTAAGAACCTTGATCATCAAAAGGGGGAGATTGTAAGATCATGTGTTTTGATGATTACAAAACTAAGAGAAGAAGATGTATTTGTTATGTGTGAAGATATAAAAAATCATGGATAAAGACAAAACTTCAAGAGCATGAGGAATCAAGAGAACATGAAGAAGTTTAGGATAAGTTATTTAAATTCTCTTAGATTCAATGTGAAAACTTAGACATCTTAATCACTTTTTATAATCATTAAATGAATGTATTATATGTCTCATTTATATGCATTAAGACTCATCTAAGTTAAAGCTTACAAATAATGTCTTTCTTATGTATTACGTTTCATAGAAGCTGTTTACATTGTGACACAGAGAATCACACATGATTCTGTAGGTTACTCATGAGTTTTTGCATGTTAGACACACTAACTACAAGATCACGCAAGAGTGAAGAAGTGATTCACGCATGAATAAGCACTTGTTATGTAATGCCTTAACCTCTATTTCTACATGCAAAACCATGTGTGAGAAGCTTTGTTGTCCACGAAAGTTTTAGCAACTATGCTTCATTACATTGTGTGAAAGTGCAAAATCACATTGAGACTAATGGTAGCCACGTGTGATTTGTCACTTATTGCACAATTACATTTTGCTTTGTTGAGTCTTAAATCTTCTCAAGCCAAGCTAAAATTATTCACATGTATAATCATTGATTCATAAATCTATATCTCTTGATTATGGAAAATCTTGCTTGAGTTATTTGTAGATCCATGCATGAAAATGCACCAGATGAGTTTGCATATTAGTTCTCATAATTCCAAGCATGATTGCTTTTTGGTTCCACATGAGTTTTGATCACATAAATTGGCTTTGGCATTCTGCTAACCATTTCACATGAGAAAGAGAAGAGGTTGCATGCATGATTTGTCACACAAAAATGATGTTATTTTCTTATGTGCAAAATCACGCGTGAGAGCTAATGGTGCACTATAAGTTTTGGCACTCTGATATGTGAGTACATTCATAAGTACAAAACCATATGAGAGGGCAATGAGGTACCACATGAGTTTTAGCATACAGAACTAAATGTATATTTATAAGTGCAAAACCATATGAGAAAGCAATATGGTACCACGTGAGTTTTAGCACACAAAACTGAATGTTTATTTAGAAGTACAAAATCACGCTTGAAAGGTTAAGGAGTTCACACGTGATTTATCATATACAATTTTCTAGAACAATTCTAGTGCAAATTCATGCGTGATTATACCAATCACTCATAAGAAAATGTATCAACAAATAGAATCACTACTCCAATGGTATGTTAACTTTCAAAACTATATAAGTGATTCATTTTAAACCAGAATAAAAACTAATGATCCTTGAGCAAATAAATTATCATTTGTGCATTTAAAGATTTTTTAAATTGTGCTTTTACATCTTGCATTCATTCATTATTCTTGAAAAGAATTGTGAAAAGCTCTCAAAAGTTTATAAGCTTTCAATTGTAATCTCACCTACTCTTTAGAGAGGAGTTTTCTGTAAAAGCTTATCTTATTTTCTCAAAAATCTTGAAAAGGGACTTTTCAAGTGTTTGTAATAACTTGTTGGATTGTAGCAAAGTTTGTTAAGTGAATCAAGATAAGTTAGTCTTGAGAGTTGTACTGTGATGGCAAGCACCCATTAAAGCTTGTAAAGTGAATCAATACAAGTGTGATCTTGAGGACTAGATGTAGGCCAAGTTAGAGGCTAAACCAATATATATCTTGTGTGTCTCATCTTCTTCCTTCACACTTCAGTTCTTCACTCTACAAGCTTTCAAAGCTTTTAAGTGTCACCCAATTCACCCCCTTTTAGGTCTTAGGGTATCTAACACAGTAGAGAAAGAAAATTATACTTATTTACTACCAGCAGCTTGCACACACATTAAACAAAGAGAAAATTTTTTCTTAAGATATCTATAGTGTTAAAATTCCAGAGGGATACTCTTGAAATGTAAAGAACCTTGTGTCAATGAAAGATTTGAAGTTATAGAATAAATTCCATTTCTCAATATTCAAATAGGTGGCATTTCCAACCACTAGATCTATGTATAATTGAAATTTAAAAAAATTAAATAATAGAGGTGGTGTTTCTAGGTTGTTAAAATGCTACCTCTTTCAAAATTAAAAATTTTAAAAAAATAAATAATATAGGTGGTGTTTATAACTTATAGAAATGCTACCTCTGTTAATCAAATTATAGGAAATGTAATGCCTTCACTAACATCACCATTCAACCTTCCAGACAATCTTCCCAAGATATTAAAATCATTTTCGTTGAAAGGTTAGGATCCCAACATAAATCATTTAAAACACCAAAACTTTGAATATACATATTACAATCATAGTACAGTGAAAGCATTTCATTCAAATATGTGAAAATTTAAAAGGAAACATAATTCAAAAAGCAAAACTCAACTAAAATGTGAGCTATGCGCCGGGCTCATGCCACATGTGCCATGACATATGGCACAAAGTCATGACTCACACTTTATGCCATTCACCATGGCACACTACCAGATTCTATTGTCAAATAACAATTTTTGATGCAAACTTCAAATGTGCATTGTTTTCACATTTGATGTTCAATTGAGGTATTTTAAGTGTCCAC
>NW_026555337.1:28112728-28158822 GCF_029017545.1 Prosopis cineraria
TTTTTTTTATTAATTAATTCTCCCCAATTAAATCTAAATAATGGTGCTACATCATCCCTCAAATAATTCTAGAATATGCGCCCAACAGGCCCTAAATTCTTCATCTTTATTTATTTCTATCTCTTGAATTTCTCCAAGCATGTGGACTAGCCTTTGATCCTTGATTTCAAAATTGCCCTCACAAAATCTGAAAATAAAAACACAAGACTAAATAAATTCTAAACAAAAAGAAATAAAAAGGAAAAGAAGAGAATTGATGCCCAAGATTTCAATTTAGGACATGAAAGTGTCACAAAACAATCATCAAATAGCACTACTAGGGTTCATAAAGTCAATCTAGAAATGACAACTCAAAACTGGGAATTAAACCCTATTATGCACAATTTGATGCCAAAAACCAAGTTTTTAACATGTAAAATATGAGATAGATCATGAAGCAGTGGTGCATCTCAAGAATGACATCAAGGGCCTCAGTAACATGATGTTGTACTTAAATAGAAAGTTAGATAGAATCATAGATCACCTTGGTATTTCAGAGGCACAAGGAGGAATTGTCAGATAAGAAAATGAGGTTGGTTCTTCAAGGTTTAGAGAAGGTTTAGTTCACACAGTAGATTCATCCTTAACATTTAAATCCATTCTGATCTACCTCACTCTCCTTTCCATATGCCCTCACTAGTTGACCCTTCTTCTCAAGAACAAGGAAATCTTCTCTCTCAAAAGGACTAAGGGTCATCCATCCACCTTCACCCAGAAAATCAGCCTATAAACTCAGCTCAACCCACTAACTCAGACTAAATATCAAGGCTATCAAGACACCTCAAAGCTTATTTATTGCTTTGATGGCATGCCACTCCCTCATACTCCCTCTCCACCAAAATCCTCAAATACAGTCAAAATCATAAAAACACCATCTTTTGAAAAGCTCTTTAAAGGCATTGATAATATGAGTTCCTCTATTGGTAAATTCACTCAAAATGTTGGAGAGCCTGTTTACAACCCTTATCCGTGCAAATGCCAATGACTTCCCTTGCCATCTCCTCTGCTCAATTAGTAACTAAAATATTCAGAGGAAGAAATCCATCCCTAAACACAGACAAAACTATTGAGGAACCTATTATTGAAGAACCTAAGGATTAAGGGCTTAAAGATCAGCTTCAGCAACATTAAGCTTCTTTACCTGCTGAAGGACAAGTTGAAGAAGCTAATCATGAGTTGTCTCCATCCTCTCCTCGAGCTACTGATGGCTCAGCGAAAGCATTGAATCCCATTCCACCTATGGATCCAAATGATTCTTCCATATAGGTAATGATTCTGTCAACTCCTGCCTTCAACCCAAATTCTTTGTTTGATAGAGAAATCCTGAAAGCCCATCTTAGATATCATGTTTCTCTCTCTTGGGAAGGCTTGCATCTTTTTGATGATGCCAAAGGGGTAGAAGATATGTAGAGAGAAAGACTAGGCTTAGTGGGGAGCTATATGAATTAAGCCTTAGTAAGAAATCTTTCTATTTAGTTCTTTTTCATTGATGATATGTTATGATATGAACTGTAATATATTTGTTATCAATGAAATTTTCATATTTGTCATTCATGTGTTCAATTTCTTTACTTCGAGTTGAATAATTTTGCATTTTTATCTTTTAATTCTCCCATATCAGTTTAAAGGGGAGTTTTATATTAAATAGAACTAAGAACCTTGATCATCAAAAAGGGGGAGATTGTAAGATCATGTGTTTTGATGATTACAAAACTAAGAGAAGAAGATGTATTTGTTATGTGTGAAGATATAAAAAATCATGGATAAAGACAAAACTTCAAGAGCATGAGGAATCAAGAGAACATGAAGAAGTTTAGGATAAGTTATTTAAATTCTCTTAGATTCAATGTGAAAACTTAGACATCTTAATCACTTTTTATAATCATTAAATGAATGTATTATATGTCTCATTTATATGCATTAAGACTCATCTAAGTTAAAGCTTACAAATAATGTCTTTCTTATGTATTACGTTTCATAGAAGCTGTTTACATTGTGACACAGAGAATCACACATGATTCTGTAGGTTACTCATGAGTTTTTGCATGTTAGACACACTAACTACAAGATCACGCAAGAGTGAAGAAGTGATTCACGCATGAATAAGCACTTGTTATGTAATGCCTTAACCTCTATTTCTACATGCAAAACCATGTGTGAGAAGCTTTGTTGTCCACGAAAGTTTTAGCAACTATGCTTCATTACATTGTGTGAAAGTGCAAAATCACATTGAGACTAATGGTAGCCACGTGTGATTTGTCACTTATTGCACAATTACATTTTGCTTTGTTGAGTCTTAAATCTTCTCAAGCCAAGCTAAAATTATTCACATGTATAATCATTGATTCATAAATCTATATCTCTTGATTATGGAAAATCTTGCTTGAGTTATTTGTAGATCCATGCATGAAAATGCACCAGATGAGTTTGCATATTAGTTCTCATAATTCCAAGCATGATTGCTTTTTGGTTCCACATGAGTTTTGATCACATAAATTGGCTTTGGCATTCTGCTAACCATTTCACATGAGAAAGAGAAGAGGTTGCATGCATGATTTGTCACACAAAAATGATGTTATTTTCTTATGTGCAAAATCACGCGTGAGAGCTAATGGTGCACTATAAGTTTTGGCACTCTGATATGTGAGTACATTCATAAGTACAAAACCATATGAGAGGGCAATGAGGTACCACATGAGTTTTAGCATACAGAACTAAATGTATATTTATAAGTGCAAAACCATATGAGAAAGCAATATGGTACCACGTGAGTTTTAGCACACAAAACTGAATGTTTATTTAGAAGTACAAAATCACGCTTGAAAGGTTAAGGAGTTCACACGTGATTTATCATATACAATTTTCTAGAACAATTCTAGTGCAAATTCATGCGTGATTATACCAATCACTCATAAGAAAATGTATCAACAAATAGAATCACTACTCCAATGGTATGTTAACTTTCAAAACTATATAAGTGATTCATTTTAAACCAGAATAAAAACTAATGATCCTTGAGCAAATAAATTATCATTTGTGCATTTAAAGATTTTTTAAATTGTGCTTTTACATCTTGCATTCATTCATTATTCTTGAAAAGAATTGTGAAAAGCTCTCAAAAGTTTATAAGCTTTCAATTGTAATCTCACCTACTCTTTAAGAGAGTTTTCTGTAAAAGCTTATCTTATTTTCTCAAAAATCTTGAAAAGGGACTTTTCAAGTGTTTGTAATAACTTGTTGGATTGTAGCAAAGTTTGTTAAGTGAATCAAGATAAGTTTAGTCTTGAGAGTTGTACTGTGATGGCAAGCACCCATTAAAGCTTGTAAAGTGAATCAATACAAGTGTGATCTTGAGGACTAGATGTAGGCCAAGTTAGAGGCTAAACCAATATATATCTTGTGTGTCTCATCTTCTTCCTTCACACTTCAGTTCTTCACTCTACAAGCTTTCAAAAGCTTTTAAGTGTCACCCAATTCACCCCCTTTTAGGTCTTAGGGTATCCTAACACAGTAGAGAAAGAAAATTATACTTATTTACTACCAGCAGCTTGCACACCATTAAACAAAGAGAAAATTTTTTCTTAAGATTATCTATAGTGTTAAAATTCCAGAGGGATACTCTTGAAATGTAAAGAACCTTGTGTCAATGAAAGATTTGAAGTTATAGAATAAATTCCATTTCTCTAATATTCAAATAGGTGGCATTTCCAACCACTAGATCTATGTATAATTGAAATTTAAAAAAATTAAAAATAAGAGGTGGTGTTTCTAGGTTGTTAAAATGCTACCTCTTTCAAAATTAAAAAATTTTAAAAAAATAAATAATATAGGTGGTGTTTATAACTTATAGAAATGCTACCTCTGTTAATCAAATTATAGGAAATGTAATGCCTTCACTAACATCACCATTCAACCTTCCAGACAATCTTCCCAAGATATTAAAATCATTTTCGTTGAAAGGTTAGGATCCCAACATAAATCATTTAAAACACCAAAACTTTGAATTATACATATTACAAATCATAGTACAGTGAAAGCATTTCATTCAAATATGTGAAAATTTAAAAGGAAACATAATTCAAAAAGCAAAACTCAACTAAAATGTGAGCTATGCGCCGTGGCTCATGCCACATGTGCCATGACATATGGCACAAAGTCACTGACTCACACTTTATGCCATTCACCATGGCACACATACCAGATTCTATTGTCAAATAACAATTTTTGATGCAAACTTCAAATGTGCATTGTTTTCACATTTGATGTTCAATTGAGGTATTTTAAGTGTCCACATGAAGCTTATTTCAAAATCTAACCAATGACATTAGTTTCACTCAGATCTGATACTCCATCTAAAAGTTAGACATCCAAGTGCCTTTTGACTATTTTAAAGTCAAAATTCACCACTTGACAATCACCATTTGAAACCGCATGTTATTGGCTACTTCTAGGGCCTTGACCACATTTAATGGGACAAATTATACCCAATACAACAATTATATATGCAATATCACACATATACACACTTTTGCCCATTTAACTACCCATTTCACATAAACTTGGGCATACCACTTTTTCTTATTTCAATCACATAAGTGACCAAATATTCATCTTTCCTACATAACCTTAAATAAAATTCTAGCCCATAGCATCAAGTTTCATCTCACACACAAATATACACAATTGGGCTAGAACTCAAATTTTCATACATTTCACAAGTTTATGCACAAACATGGGTTTCCTTTCCCTTTTTAGAGACAATCTTATAAATTTATTACACAATCTTATAATGGGCTTTTTAGAGACATCTCTACTCTCAGCCTAATTCCTTTCCCTTTGCACCATTACTTCTAGAATATGAAAAATGTAAATAACCACAGGTGCGATCAAAATCTTAGTAATGAATATAACTCATTTAATGTTCATTAACACAAATAACCACATAAAAAAACAAAATATTAGGTTATATATCAATAATTTCATAGTTTTTCCTTTTTTAAATATTTTTTACGCAATCACTTTCACTAGCATGACCATCTATCCATCGATCTTCCAAAGTTCTCTGACATGAAACCAAAGGCTCCAATGGATCAATCATATATTGATTTGAGCACATCTTTAGTGGTAGAAACACCTGACCTAAGGTATTCTATCCCACCTCCAGACTATGGTTTCCCTCCTCTCACACACTTATGACAGAGGCGCCGCTGACTCCTAACCACACCCTAATGGGTACTAGGAAGTTACCAAACTGCCTAGACGTCCTATGGTAACAATTAAAATATGATGTTGTATAAGATGTCCCATAGTACTAGCTTAAATATAATATTGCACTGGATGTCCCATTTTGCCAACCCGACCATATAGATTTATTCACTTATATTTCCACACAACCATCTACATATACCTTAGGTGAACTCCCACCCCCTATGATTATGCTTTCACACATAAAAGCACCACCTTTCATACTTTATATCGTAAATATATATGTCTATATGTATATATATCAACCATAGCTAGTAATCATTCAACATTCATTTCACAAATCGATTTTGTTGGACATAATGTTTTGATGATAACAAATATACATGAGTTAGCCCTAATTGTTTTCATATATATAGTAATTAACTATGTCTATGAAACAAGTGCTTTAAAATGTTTTTACTTATGTTCTTTCACATTACATGAGATTTGAAAAAATGTTTTGTGCATTAATAGCACACATTTGTTACACACTTTCATTATCAATTAGGATGAACCTCAAAGTGGACACATTGCATTATATTTAAAATTTTATCTAAGTTTTTAGGTTTAGTGCACTAGAGGCATTTTGGTCTAAAAATGAACTTTTGAGAAAATGTACAACAAAAATTGAAAAAGTTTATTTTATATCCAGTTGATGAGTGGTGAAATTATATTTTTAAAATTTATTTTAGCTTGGGAGTAATTAAATAAAAAGTCAACACTTTCTAAAGTGTCTTAGTTTGACCTAGTTTTCGGTTTTCCTGTGTAAAAAATTTTATATAATTTTGTGCAGCTTAGAAATGAGTTAATTTAATAAATTCTCCCTTCTAATTATGAATTTAATTTTGGAAATTAATTTAATTTTATTATGTCACATGCCATTTAATTAAATTATGTGATTTATGTGACTTGTGTATCAATTAAGCAATTGAGGTCAACACTTCTGAGGTCAATGATTGAGCATTTACACATGATTTATGATATTTTGTGAGAGATTAAATCAGCTTGGAATGTGGATGATACATGAAAAATTAGGAACACATTGAAATCATCTATAAATCAATAGGAGGGTGCCACCTTGCAAGTGTGACAAGGCTTCTATTTTCTTTTTAGTTTCTTTTCTCATTTTTTAATTGAGTATTTAGATGAAGGAAAACACTAGGAGCATGCCATTTTGAGTCCTAAATTAGACTTATTCACCCATTTACTCATCTTTCATAATTTTTTTTTTCTTTTGTTCCTAGTGTTCTTCATTTTTTTCATTTTTTCTCTCTACACTATAGCACGTCCAGCCACCTTTCACCATCAAATTCACTCAATTCTTCCACCATTCTTCTCCTCTCTTAAGGCTGCCCCTACACCAAACACTTGAAGGAAGATTTGAGGTCAATTCATCAAAACTATAGAGCTACTCGGCCACTTGGTGTTCTTAGTGAAAGTAAGATCTTCTTGATATTTTCTAGTTGGAATCTTCATAGAATCCTAGGGGAGAGTTGATGGAAGAGGAGTTTTGAAGTCTTCACTTGGCTAAGCTCAACTATTACTTCATCTTGTTTTAATTCCATTAGAATACTATGACTATTGTTGATTGTAGTTTAATTTGATTTTAGTTTTATGGTTATTTGTAATTTGTAATGTTGAAACATGATTGTCTAGTTGAATTTCGTGCTCTTATTGCTGCTATAATTTCATTCACTCTATGAATTTGCAAGGTAATATGTCATTTTAATGGGTGAACGTCTTATATTAGCCTAGCACGTAATTGTGTGGTAAATACTTGATAAGTTGTTTGAATTTTCATAGTTTTAAGCTTAGGTATAGATTTGGGTAGTAATATTTGGGAATGAATTTTAACTAAATACTTGGTTAATTTTAGAACTAAGCTAGTAAGGTTACATAGTTGTAATAGCACTTAGAGAATTGAATTAGTGAAGCTAAGGTACATGAGATAGTTGTCTTTTTTAGCTAAGGAAGAGAAGTTGAGTGAGCTGCCATGTTTGATTAAGAATTAGGATTCTTCCATTAACAACACCCTAGGGTTCCTATTTAAATTAGGAAGCCACTTCTTTCATAATTAAGTTTAGTTTGCTAGTTTAATTCACTAGATAATTAGGTTAGCAATTAGTTAATCAACTTTAAACTTTGAGTGATTTATTCCACTAGATAACTTTAAATTATACTTGAAATCATTCCTTGGGAGATAATCTAGGGTCGGCTCTATATTACATTAGGGTTAGCTTTAGTTTAATTTTGAAGGCAAGCGACTAATCCCTATCATGCATCAAATTTATTTTATACTATTATATTTTTCCTTATCTTAAATTGATTCTATGTTTATGAGTTTTTATAATATTATCTTTTATAACTTGGATATATGCAAAGTGATACTTGGATTAACCATTTTGTTCATAATATATCATTAAGGTTGTCCAAAATAAAGATAAGAGTAAGTATGAAGAGGAAGAAATTAAAAGTAGACTTTAACATATTTTCAATGATAGTTTATTTATTTAAAATAGAGTTCTATTGAGAAAGATATGAATTTTAGAAGTTGAGTATTTGGATATTGGTTTTGCACAACATTCAGACTTGACCTTTGTTCACTCTTTTAAGCACATATCTAAATTTACATTGAATTTAAGTGTGAAATTATTTCATTGAAAATTAGACTTCAAGGGCTTTCCAACGATGTATGATTTGCTAAATTTAGATTTGTATTGAGTGCATTAGAATCTTATGAATTTATGTGAGTGACCCCTCTAAAACACGTGTAGTTACACCTTGGTCCCTTTTGTAATTTGTCTGAAAATAACCTCAATGTCCAAATCATGTACGATTCACTTCCAAAACACATATGATATGTCACCTAAAAGCCTTGTTTTTCATTGAATAGCTCCTATAGTCTAAAACGTGCATGAAACATCTTGTACACAAGCATGAAATGTTCTCTAGAGCCTTGTTTCTCATTCTATAGCTTCTATGGTCTAAAACACAAGTGGTTACATCTTGGTCCCTTATGTGATTTGTCATCTAGGCAATATCACATGATGTTCCATGCATGATTTGTTAGGTTTCAAGTGAGATATGTCACCTTTGCTTATGAAAACTCCAAAACATGCGTGAATAAGCCTTATGATGTCTTTAACACTTATTTCACTCCATGGGTTATAAATATAATAATACTCCAAACTCATCTTAACAAGTAATTAACCTCAAAAGTCATCAAGATATGAAATTCATGATCATATTACTCTTATTATATGAAAATCATTGTTTTTGAGCCAATATCATCTATATCTTCATCATCTGAGTATTAGAGCTTTATTGTACTCATCATTACTCTTAGATGAAATTCCAACTGAGTGATCCACATACTCAAAACCATTGTAAAGGTAAGGGAGAGATTTTTACATAGTTATAATATTTAATAAACACAATAAACTATATGGTTACCTCAACCTTTTTGTTTGCTAGAAAGGGTTATTTATGATATACACCTTAATCCAAGTTTCTCCTTGCTATCCAATACATCACAAACACGAAAATTTACACAAAATTGACAACCAAAGTCAATTATTTTACTAATTACTAGTGCCAATTATAGTAATTGGGCATCTAAATACTACCATCTTCTCTACTCAAACCCATTTCCACCTTCTATACCCTATCACTACTCAATTCAAGCACTAACACACTCATCTCCCAAATCTCACTTATTTTTCTCTCTCTAAATCTAACTAATTGAGCATACAGCTTCAAAGTCGTTCAAACTTAAATCAATCATAAAGTCCCAGTTTAATCCTAGATAACCTTTCTATTATTATAGCATAAGAAATCAACACCTTAAAACTTTTAAATTTAGTTCCTCAATAATTTAAACTAAAAGAAAATAGAGTAGAATTGAAGGTTAAGGCAGTGCAAGACCTACTTGATAAGTAATAGGTTAGAAACGTCATCCTTGCTCTCAAAATTATGCCCTAATAGAGCCCCCTTCTTCCTCCCCCTCCCCCTCCCATGGTTCTTTATCTGATTCCTCTCTATTTCCACAAGTAAGACATGTTCTTATTCACCAAATTTTTGCACCATGCATTGTGACACATCTATCACTAGCCGCAGCGCATGGCATAGTAAGGAAACTCTTCACCGTACTCACATGCTCTACTTTGCAATGCCATTCTTCCACTTTCATCTTTTCATACAACATCCTAAAGAGTCAAAACACCACTCTACTATCCAAATCCTAATCTCACATTAAATTAATAATTTACCCCTTAATTAGCATTAATGCAAGAATTAGAAATTCAGAATGTTACAGGACAAAGGTGGTGTTTCAGTCAGTTGGAAACACCACCTCTCTAATTTTAAAAAAACACCTAAAGACTTGGCATTTGTTAAATAAAACACCCTTGCTCTTGCATCAATCCCATGGTGTTTCATTAATTAATGATATATCACTAGATACCTATTATAGCATTGAATCTTATAACATTTTATAATAACTATAATCTAAAGTTTTAAATGCCACCAAAGCCTAGTTTAATGTATCTACAGTGACAATAAAAATTACTGCTAAAAATATTAGATTTATCGTAGAAAGAAAAATTTGTCACCACTAAAAGTTGAGAATTGACAGCAACAAAAACCACTCATCAATAGCAATTATTTAGTCGTTGTTAAATGTTGAGGCTGCCATAGAAACTAACAATTAACAGTGACTTTTTGCTACCATTGAAAAATAATGCTAGTTTACCTAGCCATATGGTGTTATATCTCCCTCTTACTCCTATATGGCGTTATGTCACCTGCTGTGTGTCACTCGAGTCACCCTTCACATGATGCCATGTTACTTTCCATGTGTAGCCCTTACCTCACAACACACATCATCGTGTCATAATTTTATATTCCTATTTCACAAATTGCCTCCTTTAATGTTTGAACTTATGACCTCCTTCTTTTATGTCTTACCATTTTATCACTGAGTTGGAATAAACCTGCAATCTATTATTACATAATTAAATATATATATTAATAAACTAAACAAGTACACATATATCTTAAATATTTAATATTATAAAATATCATTAGTATCATTAAATACTTCAATTTAATTTTTTTAATTTATTAAAATTGCAAATTATATTATTTATTTTGTCAAAAGTAAACTATAAATATAATTGATACAATATCATTTATATTATTTATTTTAATTTTTTTTTACTTCTTTTTGTTATTGTATTATTTATTTTCATATTCATATTTATAATTATAATACAAAAATATCTACGAATAAATAATAAAAATATAGATGATTATACATTAGATCATAATTATTTTTTTTAGCTAGCTTTATTTAAAATAAATTTTTTACTTTTAATTAACAATAACTCTTAAGTAATATAATTGTCTTATTTTTACATTATATTTTACTTTTTAAATTAGTTTTCATTTTTAAATTAAAATTTTATAAGAAAATTATGTACTATATTATATGTATATATATATTTTATATTTATGTCACAAGATAGCATCAAACAAAAAAATCATCTAGTATCACATACATAGATATATTTCACATATTATAAAAGATAAAAGTAGAATTTTAGAATATCTTATTTCTCTCTTTTTCATCTTTATCTTTCCTATCATTAGCTATCAAATTGAAAACATCTAGGTTGGTATCAAGCTTCAACATTATCGGTATTAAATGTAAAATTTGAATTAAAAAATTAGATTAGATGAAATATCATTCCATGAATGAATAAATTTAACTATCACATGTTTCATTATTATAAATAAGCAGTGTTATTGTTTAAAATATTAATTTTTTCATAAAACATTTGAAAATAGATAGAGACTCATTACCACATTATATGCATTCCAAGATTAAAATATCAAACATAAGGTTTTTGAATGAATTTGTCACTTTATATAAGGGTATACATTAGTCAATTCAGTTATATTGAGTGTTAACTAACCAAAACCAATGAATCAAACAAGCCTAAATAGTTGAACTGAATCAAACCAAATATTACTTGATAACAAAAATTAATGTAAAATAATATGATTTGGCTTAATTCTTTAATTTAGCTCATTAGCGTTAAATAATACTTTAACCTTATCTTAAAATAAATTATAGTTACAATTTAACTATAAAATTTATTAAATGAAAACTCATTACATTATTCTATTTTTTCATTATAAAATTACAATAATACAACAAAATTAGTGTCTTAAAATGTACAATATTAGATTAAACAAAAAATTAAAAATTATGATGATAATATCTAGTTACTATTAATTGTTATCAAAGTCAAACTTTTAACAATGACATTCAAAGTTGCCACTGAAAGTCTCACTTTCTGCAATGACTCTAAAAAGTCACTGTTGATTGTGAACTTTCAGCAACAAATTCTATGTTGCTGCTAAAACTTAGACCTTTGGTGGCAACATATATTTTTTGTCGTTGAAAGTTTGACAATCAGTAGCAACTATATATTGTCATCGTAGAAAGTCACTCACAAAAGGTCAAACTTTTATCGGCGACTTTTATTATTTATATCGTTGCTGAAAATCTTTTTTTTTTGTAGTGTTAAATGTTAATATTTGTTAAAACACATAGAGTTGGTTCAATTAGTCGAGGGAGTTAAATCAACTTATTTTGAGATTTCGAATTTGAGTCCTGGGATATGTATTCACTTTAAATAAATACAATAAATGCATCCCTGAAATACCCATGTGCCGTTAGCAATAACGGTCCCACACAATGAGGGTTTGGATTAATCTGGATAAAAGATGGTAATACTCTCAAGTTTCCTAGGCTATCAAATGATGGAATTTAAAAAAATGCCACCACATTTAAAATGTTCAAAACTCCATTTTAAGTCAACACATTTAAATATTTATTAAATTTACAAAAAGGTATATTAATTATCTAATTAAGATGTTACATTTTTCATATTTTAGATAGTGTAGCTTCTAGAATTTTTCTTAGAATAATAATAATAATAATGTCCTAGATAAAAAAAATTAATTACTTCTTGAGTTCCATTGACAAGTCAAACTTTAACATTTACTTGTCAATTTTCAATATTTACAAGTAGTTGATACTTAGAATGTAAGTTGCACTAGATGAGTTACCACTACCCGGGATGGAGTTATGACAGGAAGCTGGTTCAGGTTCACAAAAAATGCACATACACTCAAAGAGAAGAGAGCGGAGGGAGCATACTCAGAATGCTACACGCACTCATAGAAGAATGAGAAGCTGGTTTATACCTCATATATCCTCCACACACCATATGAGGAGGGGTCAGTGTATGTTATTCAGTAAACATAATCGCTCCCTCCTTTATTCAAATGATAGGGGAAAATCACACTTAAAAGCCTTGGTTTATCACACATAATGACCCAAACTTTCTCATTATACTGATAAAGTAATTAACTTCTTCATTTGAGACTTGTATGTAATTCTCACTTTTCTCTTGTCATTTTCTAAAATAAATACACACACATATATGTATATGTGTATATATATAGTATTATTAGATGACATTCAATTCACAATGCTTGAAAAATACTGAATCTTAAAGAAAAATATTTTTACCAGTTATCTCATCATAGCCATCGAGTTGTCTCTTGAAAACTTTCAGATGCCAACTTTCAAACCAAATGGTGAAAAAATAGTGAAGGTAATCCAAATTGCATGATAACATAATTTTATCCTAAACATCAAGAAAAAAAAAAAAGGAGATATATGGTAGTATAGTGCAACATGTACATTTGACGTACCCGTGAAAGAACCTTTGAAAATTCTTATGTATGGAAATAAATATATAAATAATCCATGTACATTTTAATAAAACCTCTTTTTAAAGCATAATTGGTACTTTCCAATCACAAATAATTCCCAATACTTTTTCCCCCAACTTAACCATCCAGTTTGTGTTCTAGGCTGAACATCTACATCAATCTATTTTAATGCTTTTTTGTATTGTTAATCCAAGATACTTGAACTTTGACACTTGTAGTGTAATTTGATCTCCAGTTTTTACCTCCAAATTAGTTCTAACTTGCTTCTTGTTGAACTTACAATGCATGTATTCTATCTTTTACTTCAGCACAAACTCTTCAACAAAGTATATGATATAAAAATGGTATTTAAAATATAAGTTAAAAAAAGTATTTAAATTAAAAGTAGTAACAATGAGACCCAAGCTGTCTGAATTCGATTTGAAAAGATGCCAATGATCGATTATGCTCTTGTTCAGCTTCCAAGGCAAAGTTCCTCAAAGAAAGAATAAAAGACCGTTAAACAAATCTCTCGACAGAAACGTTGATCTCCTAACCTAGGAACATTCGCAAATCATGAATTATTATTGTTAAACTTTTGTCTCTACGGCCAATGCACAAGAAAGTCTTCACTGTGAAAGTTACATAGGAAACCAATATAATAGTCAAAGAATTCAATTAAAGAATGTCCGAGTCTCAAGTTTATATATCATCGAGCATATACGAATATTCTTGTCCCTCCATGCACATAAATTCATTATTCCCTTTTCTGCTTTTGTATTACGGCAAGGTCAATCAATAAATATATCAGAAACTGAAGGAAATTAAACTTACAGGAAAGCATAGGGTAACACATAAAATCTCCTGATAAATTCAAACCAGAGAGAACATGGCAGGAGAACCTCAGAGGGTAGTGGTGATAATGGATGCATCAAAAGATGTTTCAGCAAAAGTCATAATGAAGGCCCTCAAAAGGACGTGTCCTCAGGCTGGAGGTGAGCTGACACTCATTGCGGTTCTTGAACAGTTCAGCAGTCCCTGTGAGTTTTCTTGCTTTAAAAGAATCCCGTATATGGGTTTATTTGAGTTATAAATTTTATTATAGTTTGATATTGATGAGTAGATCCGATTAATTAGGATCCAAACTGATCTTGAAGACTTGGAGACAACTCCAGTGAGTTTTTTGATCACACTCACTTTAATCTGATTAAAAGAGAGAATTCAAGAAGTGAATAACAAGAGTTACGCTACAAATCAGTTAGCATAAATTTTGAATATTACTCACTTTTTGACATCGCTTATTTTCTATGTTCTGAATCTTCCTGGTTTGCCTTCTGCTCTTCAGTGGGATACAAGATCAGGGTACATGACAGTCCGTTTATTGCAACAAACCAAAAAATTGTTCAAGAGGAATTATCCAAAAAAAGGGAAGACTATAACAATAGTTCGGAAATTGAGAAACTCTCTGACTACTGTGAAATAGCAAAGGTCAGCATTAAGTATATAGTTTTATTTCAGAAAGAAATTAGAGTACCAGTAGAAGACTGAAGCACATTTACATCGCTAATAATATGATAATCCATTGATTTGTTGCATCACTTTAATACTAGTTCACTTTGTTTCGTATTTCAACCTTTTCCAGGCATTGAAATGTTATTGGCACAACCTTTTAAGGATAAAAATTACATGGTATACTGAAGTGATTATGATACAGTTTTCGAAGCACCTAAAAATGCATGGTCTTTTTTAAGTACATTAATTGTTTCTAACAAAGAAACGAAACAATTTATGGTTATTTTTCTTGCAAAAGAGTTTTACAATAATCCAAATGGGATTCCAATTTGGGGCCAAGCCTGTAAGTATAATTTTAGCTCTTTTCTTTATTATACTTAAATAAAAATTAATTCTTCTTGGCTATAATATTTATCAGATGAAATTCCACATTGATGTGGTTGCAAGCCCTTTCATAGAAGTTGCTACTGGTGCTGTCATAAGTTTAGAGGCAACATGGTTGATCGTGGATAGGTTTGTTCGTAACTCCCTATAAACTATTGCCTCGCTCACTCTACATGTTGCTTATAGACCCTAGGAAAAAAACTTCTACTTATTCGCTAGACAAGTCTTTGCATGAATGAAAAGTAAAAATATATTTATGGGATTTTGTTCTTTGTTTGTTTTTAAGAATTTTGATAAACTAGTTTCTATCTTTTGAAACTTGCATATAGAGGCAAGCGAGTAGAAAAAATAATTAAGAAAACATTAATTATATTGTCATATTCCAACCATAGTAGAAATTATTAACGCTTGATATATATTAATTGGCACGTAGAATTAATGTTAGGTGTTGAAAGGGAGAGGGAATATGGATCAGAAATGATTATCATGTCCTTACAAAAAAAATAAGACTGAGTAATGATTATCAATATTGCATGCATGCAAGCCAACAAAAATTGATTCAATGCATGGGTTCAATCTCACTATAGACTTGAGTCTTTGTAGTAGTTATTCTATAAGTATATTTACAAACACTGTGAGACATGAGGTATGCCCTAATTCTAGCAAGTCAATAAGATACAACTTGCATAATTTTTTTATATATTTTATATATAAAGTGGTCTCTATCTTATAACTTGTATATTTGCTTTCATCTTGTTTAATCTAAGAAATCAAACTGAAGAGAGCATAAGTAAAAGGTGTTGCAGTGTATTTAAAGCCATGATCATGATCCAACAAAATTGTCAGATGGAAAACTACTACGTCCATATGGTGACCTAATTTAAGATTATGTTTTACGGAGACTTAGCTTGGTGCAAAATGATGCAGGGATGTGAACAAGGATAGGAAGAAATTGGATCGGTTGCCTTGTGGTATGCTTAGAATAAGAAGTGACAACACCATTGATAAGTTGTGGGATCCGGATGTAACAGACTACTCCAAATCGCATTCCTCAAGTCAAGCTATGAAAATCATTCCTGGAAACCCGGATGAAGAAATTTCGCCCAAGAGTGAGTATTACCCTGCTGTAAAATTTACTGTTTTGAAATAGTTTCTCTTTGAATTACAACTCAGGCTGCTTCGGCTTTGTACAACAGCAACAGCTTATTTAAGGACACCTAATACAAATCTCACAATACGCTTTATCTGAATTTACAAGCCATGCTGCTACTTGATGACAATCAATAGTTTTAATCTTATATTGAAAATAACTGTTTTTACATCAAGCAGGGCATAGAACATCACCAAGTGAACAGTTCATATCAACTGGAACATCAAGTTCAAGCATTCTTCAGGAAATTAAAGACAAAGATCAAGGTATAGAACAGGAAACAGCAAAGACAATTTCCATCTCTGACCACCATGAGCAGCGAAGGCGTGATAACAGTGAAGAGTCTCGGATAGAGACAGAATTTACAAACCCACTTTGCTCTGTGTGTAAAAACAAACGACCGAAAGTTGGATGGATAAAAGACTTGAGTTACACAGAACTCTGGAAAGCTACACAGGGATTCTCCCAAAAGAACTTTCTATCAGAGGGTGGATTTGGATCTGTCTACAAAGCAGAGCTCAACGGAATAACCGTTGCCGTTAAGAAACTTAAAAATGCAAGTGTCCAAGGAGAGAAAGAATTCAAATCTGAAGTCAAATTACTTGGCAGAGCAAGGAATGAGAATGTGGTCACGCTTCTGGGGTTCTGCTCAGAAGGAAAGCATAGGCTTCTTGTTTATGAATACATCTGCAACGGTTCACTGGATCAACATTTATCACGTAAGTTTAATCCAACATTACAGAAATATGTACATTTTCTTGGTGTGTCTTATTGAAGAAATATTCTGCTAATTTCTTGCAGAACACTCCCGAATTCCTCTTACTTGGGAAGAGAGGATCAAAGTTGCCATTGGAGTTTCAAAGGGCTTGCAATACTTGCATGAGAATAACATTATACACAGAGATGTGAGACCAAACAATATTCTTATAACACATGATCGTCAAGCCCTGGTAATCAAGCATACATTTAACTTTTGAATTTATTAACCGAGATTCACTCACCCACTAAAATAATCTAGTAAGAACGCATTGTATGTTGATAATACACGGTGCTAAATGATCAACCAAGATATACCAATTCAAATCAACGATGATGCTTCCAGGAATGTTTAGTAATGTTAATCCAAACCAATAGGGTTATATTTGTTGCACAATAAAGACATGAATGAGATATAATACATTATCATCACCATTGCATTAGACATTTATTACTAAAGACAATGAAATAACAAAATCACATTGTGGAGTTTGAGAACTGTATAAGCTCATTTACATAATAATAATAAAAATAACCCAACCTATCAGCATTCACTAAACATTATATTTAATTATAGAAGAGAATGAAATAACTAAATAACTCAGGCATTTGATCACAAAATACTTGTTTTTTTTTCTCTCTAATGAAATGTTTAGCTGGGAGACTTTGGTCTGGCAAGAAATCAACATGGAGATTCCATACAGTCAACAGAGGTGATCGGAACTTTGGGGTATTTGGCACCTGAATATGCAGAATATGGGAAAGTGTCAGCCAAGGTAGATGTTTATTCTTTTGGGGTGGTTCTGCTAGAACTCATCACAGGAATGAGGACAACAGACAAAAGGCTTAAAGGGAAAAGTCTTGTAGGATGGGTAACAATCTAATTATCATGAAATCTAATTCATGTACCTTATGATTTTATTGGTTTTCTACGTAAAGGCAAGATTTTAGTATAATCTTAAAGGATCGTTGCTTATTGAAATTCAGATTTATGCATCTTACATGGCATGCCAAACAGGGTAATTAGCTGGTTCACTCGGAGCAGTGAAACAAGAATAGAAAGACCAGGATTTCAGCTTACAATTTCTCATTTTATCTCGAGTTCCCTTTTCCCCCTGCAACTCAATCATTTTTCTTGCAGGCGAGACCACTACTAAAAGACAGGAAATATCATGATCTAATTGATGAAAGGATAGTCAATTCCCATGATTTCCATCAACTATTTTGGATGGTTCGAATAGCAGAAAAATGTCTGACTAGGGATCCTCAGAAAAGACTCAATATGTTTGCGGTGAGTCAGCATCCATTGACCTTAACATGTTTCCTAGTTCTTAATATCGCAATTTATATATAACAAGACCAAATATTGATTTTAATTATTTGTCCTTATGATGTTGTAATAGGTGGTGAATGCTTTAAGTCGTATATTGGAAGGCAACACCTGCATCATACCAAGAGACTATTCCCCAACAAGGTCAGAGTCATCTTATAGCTCATCAAACTCTGATGAATCAGAAGATGAAGATCAGGAAGGCTTTGGATCAGAAAGTGGGTTAGAAAGCCAGAGCACAAATTCTTCATGGAGTATGAGCTTGGATATGATGAGCCAGAGTATTGGAAGACTCCCACCATCGCCACCAATTGTGAGAACTTGTTGAAGCCAGAGTACGGCGGAGCTCCCTCCATCACTCCAATTGTGAGAACTTGTTGGATCTGGATTACTGGAAAACTCTTCTATCACCTCCAATGTTGGGGCCAGATTACTGGAAGACTCCCACTTTCATCTCCAACTGTGAGAACTTGTTGAAGCCAGATTATTGGAAGACTCCCACCATCACGTCCAATTGTGAGAACTTGACGCTGGATTATTGAAATCTTCTTACAAGACTCCCACCATTACCTCCAATTGTGAGAACTTGTTGTCCTGTATCAAGAACATTTAAGTATGATGAATCATGATGACCATAATTACAGGAATGCATACGTGTCGGTAGACGATGGTGGGTTATCTATTAGTAGAGTCTGGTAAATAGTTGAAATAAACACTTGCAGTTTGATACTTTTCAACAAATAAGTTTTCCACTTCAATTTGTATATTAAAGTGGTTAAGCAGTTGTCATAAAGAGTGGGTTATGCAGTTTGATTCCTGTTAGTATACTAAAGTGATTGTGCAGTTGTAATAAACTTTTACGAAATAAAGCATGGTTATGATATGAACAAAACTGGTTTTTTTTTCCTTATAATAGAACCAGAAGAATGAAGTCACTAACCTAGGCTTCATAGATTTGTTTCGCCTCCGACGTTTGTAGCTTCTCTTATTGCCTTGGAATGTAATAATTCACTTGACATTTAGGTTGAGTCTGCTTTGATTACCCAAAAAAAAAAAAAAAACAAGAAGAAGAACCAGCAGAATGAAACAGTAAAATGAAGAGAAATTGTAGAGCAGCCTCTATTACCAAGCGAGAGTGTAGAGAATGCAATCACTAATCAGTTCACACACTGAGATAGCTACCTCCTACTCTCAACAGTAGCAAACTCACTGAGGAGAACTCTCAAACATACCTAGTTTTCAAGAGCCCAGGCCCTATCCTCTAAGATTATCCTACAACCTCCTTTTCCTCCCCACTCTCCACCTCTTTTATGTACATCCACTAATCTAAAACAAATCCAAGGTGTGTAACCCTATACAAACAAATGTGACGCACAAAATCAAAATTCAAAGCATATAGATAATAATTTGTATTTTCCATTAAAATTAATTTCTAAATATATGGCATAATGTAATTAAATAATAAGAACTAATTATAAAATTATAAAAAAAGCTTTGGGGTGTGCCAAGTAGCCTAAAAATTGTAACCCTATACATGCACAAAAATGGCTTAACCCAAGTGCAAGAAAAACAAGTCAACCCAAAACTTTGACTTTTTAAAATTATTAACTTGTGAAATTAATTACTCTCAATCTAAAATGAGTTTAAGAAATCTAATTAGACCATTGTTTCTTTGGACTAAAAATTATTCTTGAAAAATGTTCTCAAACATTTTCTCAAAATTCTATTTTTATGATCAAAATGCCCATAATGCATATAATCTTACACTTAGATGATTTTTTCACAATCAATACAATAAGTGTATAATTTGGGCAAATATAACATGATTTTTAATCAATAATAATAAGAAAGAGTGTATAATAAATGTGACTTATCACTTGTGAAACTAAAGAATTTGAAAAGTTTTATAGAGTTGATGGATACTCTTTCAAAGAAAATAGATTGTGTGCTTCCTCAATGTTCTTTGCATGAATTACTTGTAAGAGAAGCACATGGGAGAGGACTAATAGGACGTTTTGGTGTGGAAAACACTTTGGATATTTTGCACTAACATTTCTTTTGGCCTAAAATGAAACGTGATGTGGAAAGAATCTATGCTAAATGCATAACATGCAAAAAGGCTAAATCTAGATTCTTGCTACGTGGATTGTATACTCCATTACCAATTCCAAGTGAACCTTGGGTTGGTATATTCATGGATTTTGTTTTGGGTTTGCCTAGATCAAAAAGAGGAATGATGGCTTAGCCTAGTCACCTTGGCCTCAAATTTAATTCCAAGTTAAACTATTAATGAAGTATAGCCAACATAGGTTGGTCTCTCGAGGAGGTCTTAAAGTCCTAAGGTATAAGAAAAAGACTTCACTTAAAAGAAACAAGCATATTGTGAGGTTGAATTGACTAAAAATAAAGAATTGAATTTAAAAGGCTAGAATTTTAAAGGAAATAAATAGACTAAAATTGAAAATAACAAGAAATAAGATGTGAAAATGCAAGTAATGATGACAGCACCTTAAAGGTGTGGATGCTCTATCATTGGCACTAAAATAAAGACTAGCCTTCACTTTTCAATTAGGTTTGAAATTTACTAAGGAATCCCCAAACTCACACTTAAAATTCACTTGAATCCCAGAAAATCAAGTGTTCTTAAGTTTCACCTAATAAGTCTAATTACTTCCTTAAGTTAGACCCTTGCTCAACCATGACTAAATCTAGTCCAATTGAGAACATACATCACTCTTGAATTCACACAAAATGCATAATAATGCCTCACTTGTGTGAATTAAGAGGATGAAATTTAAATGCTCAAGGGAATCAAAAGAGCAATAAAATAACATCAATGGACAATGCAATAACTCAAGGAATAATTAAACTTCATTAATTGAAAATGTTACATAAATTTAGAATCCCAAATTTGGAAACATTACAAGATTTAAATAGAAAAAAGCTACTAAATAAACTCAATTAAAGAGAAAAGTAAAAATAGTCCAAATAATCCAATGGCCTCAAGAGCTTTACCACACCCGAAAAGGCTTAAAAAACTTAGCTCTCCATGGAAATTACCTCTAAAATCTTATAAACTAAATTGATCATTTCAGTCATGAGAGATTAGATATTAGTGTGAATGAATTAAAATGGGTGAAGGTGAGTGAAAATAAAACTCCAAAATCTGGAAAATAGTTAACAATGCGTGAACAGTGAAATCCAGATTTGGGAAAATGAAAAGAAAATGAACAAAAGATGAAGAAAGTAGGATTTGTCCAGATCTGGACAATGGAAGAAAAGAGAAGAATAAGAGTGGTATTTTGGGAGATGGTGGCTCTCTTTGAGGCTCCCCCTGGCCTTCTATTTATAGATTTTCTTGGAAAGAAATTGAGGGTCAAGATGGATGAGAGGAGAACAAGATAGAAGCTTACACCATTGGATTAAGTGCTACAAATCTAACCTAAAAAGAAAATGCATGAATTAAATAAAATTCTGTCTTCTTTGGCCCTCATGATCTTGAATTTCACTTTGTTCATCCACCATCAAATAAACCATGATCTTGATAAAGGGTTGAGATATCATCCTCTTATAGTCAACAAGTCAATTTTAGATCCCCTTACCCTACATAGCCAAATGTCCCATTAGCATAAGTGCAGAATAAAATTAATGCACTAATTTAAATTCATCTATCTAAGGTAAAAAATTATGAGAAAAAATAGAAAAAATGATTTGAAGTGGAAATATGGAAGATGATTAGTGGAAAGGAGTTGTGATTAGTTTATCTTAATTTTTGGATTAAGAAAACCTAACCTAGTACACTTTGAAAGTAAAATTAAGGTACTAAATAATAAATGAAATGGTGAATTATTCACAAACTAAAAAGGATGAACACAAATTAAACTAATGAGATTAGAGAAGAACTAATTTAGATCAAATTATTAGATTTTGGTTTTTTTTTTTCAAATTCATGATTTTCAAAATTTACAGAATTGGCCCAAAACTTTCAAAAATTACAATTCTTCCCAAAAAAGAAAAATTGCAGAAATTGTCTAATTGCCTCTAAGGCCATAATTATGCTCTAAACAACCCCAACATGATGCTGAAGCTCAAGGATTAGAGGAATAAAATGATGTAATAAATTTCACTTATCAAATGGATTCAATATTTATGGTTGTTGATAGATTTTGTAAAAATGCACATTTCATTCTTTGCCATAAAATTGATGATGCCCCATATATTCCTGATTTGTTCTTCAATGAAATATTGAGGCTTCATGGTGTTTCTAAAAGAATTTTGTTTTGTTAGGGATACAAAAAATTTGAGTCATTTTTGGAGAGTTTTGTGGGTGAGGTTTGGTGTAAAGTTGTTGTCTTCTATTGCATGTCATCCACAAACTAATGGATAAACTATGGTGGTTAACAAAACTTATCTCAATTGCTTGGGACTATGATTCAAAAGAACTTGAAAAATTGGGAAGATTGTTTGCCATTCATTGAATTTACATATAATAGGAGTGAGCATTCATCTACTAATTATTCTCATTTTAAAATAGCATATGGTTTTAATCCTCTAACACCTTTGGATTTATTACCATTGCCTATTGATGAGAGAGTAAACTTAGAAGGAAAAAAAAAAACAAAAGAAATCTGAGATAGTTAGGCAACTTCATGAGCATGTCAAATAGAAAATTGAAAAGAAAAATGAGCAATATGCATCCAAGGCTAATAAAAGAAGGAGTGTTATTTTTGAACTTGGAGATTGGGCATGGTTGCATATGAGAAAAGAAAGATTTTTAGCTTAAAGAAAATCAAAGTTAGCTCTAAGGGGGGATGGACCATTTCAAGTGCTTGAAAGAATCAATGCCAATGATTACAAGATTGACTTGCCTACTGAGTATAATGTTACTGCTGCTTTTAATGTATCTAGTTTATCTTCTTTTGATGCAGGTGAAGATTTGAGGATGAATCCTTTTGAGAAGAGATGGAATGATGTGATCCAGCAAGCCATTTCTAAAAATGAAATCAAACAGCATGTTGTTTGCAACACTTCAAAAGAGCTAGCTATTTTTTGATGCCTCAAGAGGCCCCCTTTAGATTCCAAGTGGTCTAATAACAAGAGCAAGAGCTAGAACAATTAAAAAAGGTTTGTGTGGATTTGCTCAAGACACTTTGACAAAGCAAATGACCATTGGACAATCAAGCCCAAATATAAAAGCTGAAACGTCACTAATGAGATTTAGGCTGAAGATTGAGTTGCTATGCATATTTTGAGGCTTAGAGACTTCCAAATAAAAGGCTTGGATCAAGTAGCATACATGGAAAGACTCATTTGGGCTTTGGCAGTGTTATTTTGGGTACAAAATGTTGAATATTTTGTCATTTGTAATTGTGCAAAAATTAGACTTAATTTGGCAGATTTGGCCTTTGAGTTTCCCAAGTTCATTTGAATTAAGTCTTTGTAATTTCCTAGGCTAGATTTTAGTTTTTTTTTTGTTTCTATGTCCCAGGTAATTAAGTTAGACATTGAATTGTATCGCCTAAAATACTTTAGACAAACTCATTCTGCAATCATATTTGAGAAATTGAATATTGATGAGTTTTAATCATTTTGGGTTTTTCCATAGTTGAAAGAGGTTCTCTTTAGGGTTCTTTCTTAGAACTAACAGACTTATCAAGGCTTGATCAACCTTGTGGCATCTTCTTGCACTTTAGATCCTTGTTTGATAGTTTAAGTGGATCACTAGACCTTTGTTTAGCATTCTTGGTATTGGCTGTGGGTTCGTGAGTGTAACATCCTGAATTTCCATATAAGAAAACTAGTTGCTAATCAAGGATAAATTATTAATTAGTTAATTAATTATGTTTCAGATAGGAGATTAATGTATGGTACTGATTGGTTGATGTGATTATAGGATCAAATCGTAGAATTGTGATTTAGGAATTAACGTACGAGTACTAGTAAGATTTGACTCATTGTGCCACGTGCTGCAGCATGTTCTGCATGTGTTGTGTTACTTGGCATATAATTGACTTAAAACTAAAGTGCATTATCTTATGAAAATAGAGGGAGGGAGCTCATCTATGTAAGGGCTTCAATCTTCAAGGAATTGAGAGTTTGCTTTGGCCAATGATTTGCAGGGTAAGTTTTATACTGCCCTGTACTACTTTCTACCCTAATTTCTTTAAGTTTGGTTAATAGAAAAATTGAATCAAGGAGTTTTAAGGATTTAAAATATAAGGGAGAGATTTTTAAAGGACTCTTAGGTGTAAAACTAAGGTTTTACTATTGTTTGAAGTTCAATGGTTGAACTTTAAGGATATAGGCTTAAATTAATCTAGTTGATTAGGTTAAAAATGGAGAAAATTGGTAAACAATTGAGATAGGAGGGTGTTTTGGTTATTTAAGTAGCCTAAGGGCAAATAACTATAGAGAATGGATTGTATGAGCTCAATAGGCCTTAGTTGAGTTGTTTTATGTGTTGAGGAATTTGGCTTTGCCAAATTAGTGCTTGTGCTGAGTGTTAATAACTAAGAAAGGAATGTTCATTATGTAGATTAAGCATTTGAGGATTTTTCATAAAAGTTGAACAAACTTGAGAAGTTTAGTAAGAATGGTAATCCTTGATAATAAGGGTAAAAGGTAACTGGAATAACTATTTTATCTATTAGTTTGTGAAATTACTTATAAGTGTTTTTATATAATTGCATGCATCATCTTTATAAACTGATAGAGTAGCAACATTATGAAAGAATTGCATATGTGGTTGTTTGAGTAATGCCTGCAATGTATGCAAGGAAGCATGTGCATTTGCATCTGCGAGTGTACCTTAGACTAGGGTAGGTTGTGGCCCTACTCTGTGTAAGGCTAGGAAGTCTTAAAGGTCTTGAGCATAGAGCTTGTTTTGCTAGGAAAGACTTGGGAGAAATATCTATGAGTGTACCCTAGACTAGGATAGGGGATTGTGGTCCTACTCTGTGTAAGGCTATGAGGTCTTAAAAGTCCAAGCGTTGAATATGCTCCGCTAGTGGAGACTTAGGAGACCACCTATATTGATGGTACCTAGTCTGAGATAGAGGTTTTGTGGGCCCTGTTTCATGTAAGGCTAGATGTCTTGATTTGAGTGTTGAGCTTGCTCTAATAGCAAAAACTGAGAGTGCATGAACATAGTAGATTGATTGAGTATGATTTCATTTATATGCTATCTATACTTTTTTTTATTGAAAATAATGCTACTTTATCTCTTGTTTATGATTTTACTTACTATTTGATATTTAAGGTTTAACCAAGTTATTAAGACGTATGTCTTACTTCATTACCTTCGTATATAGGTGAAGAAAGTCCAAGAAGTTTGAGAAAGGGCATAAGAAAAGAGTAGTCTCAATTGGTAGTGGTATGACTACTTTTGTATGTAATGAATGTATGATGACATTTAAGAAATTAAGGGTTGCCAACTAGGATGCATAAATATATGTGGATGTGTATATATATATATATATGATTGTGTTGTTTGATACTTGCTTGTCTACTATGTGTTGCATCTTGCTAAGTGTATCACAGTGGTGAATATGTGGGTAGGCCTAGATGCTATCCAAGTAAGTTTATGTTATATGGTTTACCTTGTTCCATTAAACTATATATGCATTATGATGATGATATGTGTGTTTATGTGAACTCGATCAAATGGTAAGGCTTTTAGCCCTATTTACATGAGTCAAGTATATTTATAATTCTTGATTATATGGAGAGAGCCTTAGCCCCATATGTATAAGTCATAGGTGTGAAAGTGGAACAAGTGTAGTTGTATGTCTATAAATGCATGTGATGCCTTATATAAGACTACAAGTGTATAATATAGCATTAAGAGTCCAAAATGTGTATATGATGTGATATATGTGATATGATGTGTCATTCAGGTTTATGTGGTCCTTTTGGACTTAGTTCAAGGCCCAAAGTAGTCTAATAGGGCAAGGAATCAGAATTTAACACTTAGGGTATTAGTTTTTGAAAGAAAAGTAGCTTTTTACATCCGAGTGTCTAATTTAGGATTGGATTATTGGATCCTGTGCAAACTTATCTCATTAAATAGAATGTGTTATAAGCTTCGTGTGGGCGCTCGAATCACTCCACTTGAACAATGGGTGTGAAAATGGCATGCGACAGAAATTCGTATCAGAAATCTACCATGACAATAGAATCTAATACATGTGTTACAGTGCATGGTGTGCAAGCCACAATACATGACATAGATCTAGGACATGTTGCTCTGTACTACATGCCACGGCACATATGGTGTGAGCCAGGCATATGGCCTATTTTTTAGGAGAATTATTTATTGTTTCAATTGAAAGTTAATTTGAGTCTACATTTTTGTTAGCAATTTTTCTTAACCATAATTTCTAAGAATTTGGGATCCTGCATTTTGAAAATGATTAAGGGGCTATAACTTTGATATTGTATCGAAGTGTGTGTGAATGGATTGCTAAAGTCTAGACGAAATGAGGACTTTATAGTAAGGTGCTTCCCTAGTGGGTTTGCACCACCATTTGAGTTGAGAATAATGAAACACATTATATATTTTGGCTAATATAAGAAGATTAAGATGATAGGAAACCTTCCCTATCTTTTCCAAAATAGCATACAGGCCATATTTCTTAATAGAGAGCTCTTGATTTAGTTTCTTAACCTATGACCAGTAGATGTAGGGTTTCAACTTGAGATAAATAGCCTCCCTTATGCTGAATTGTACCTTGATTTATCTCATATTTTACATATTATACATTTGGGTTTTGGCATTAAATCGTGCATATTGGGGTTTATTTCCTGATTTTTAATTATCTTTTACATATTGACTTTATAAATCTTAATAATGCCATTTGATGGTTGTTTTGACACTTGCAAATGCTAATTAGAATTTTTGGGCTTTAATTCTCTTTTCCTTCCTTTTTAATTATTTTTCTAGAATTTATTTAGTTTTGTATATTTTGTTTTCAGATTCTTGAAGAAGCAAATTTAGAGTTAAGAGGAAAAGACAAGTCAATTTCATTTGAGAAAACAAGTGCCACTTTAAGAAGTAAATAAGGGTTGAATAGGCCAAAATTAATTGAGGCCTATTTGGCATCACATTTTTAGAAATGAAGAGAGGCTGACATGGTGCCACTTTGTGAATAATGTGAGCTGAAGAGTGTGATTGATTATAGAAATTATTTTGGAATTAATTAAATTAGAACCTAAGAGTATTGGAAGCATGGGAGACACATCATCATGGGCAAAAGGGAGCATTGGATGCGTGACTTAATCTAAATCTAAAGGGGAGATGAGGTGGCAGTTGAAGCAAGGCTTGCATTGAGTCACATTTTCAAGGCTTCATTCACATGGTTCATGCTCCTTGATCAGATCATTGTGGCACCTATTTTCTCTATTTTTCTAGAATTAATTTGTCCATTTTAATCCACATTTCCAGCTGAAAATTAACCTCTTTAGATTTGAACTTTGTAATCATCACTACTGAACTTTGGAATTATCACCTTGATTCCATTATTCACACACATAAGCCAAAATTTCATATTCAAGCCTCCTTCCTTATTCTCCATTCTCTCTCATCATTTGATTCCTCTCACATTTTCTATAAATTCCTTTCATTTCTAGCTTCAACCTCATGCTTTTCTCCATCAAGATTGAAGGTCTAGATCTGGTTCTTCATCTTTTCCAGCTCCAAATCACGTTTTCCAGCATCAATTCTTCAGCAATTCCAGCTTCCTTCATCAATTCCAGTTCGAGTTCATCATGCTTCTTCATTACCAGATTTGATTTCTTCCTCTTCTCAACTCTATATTCATGTGTTCATCCATGTTCTTCCCCTGTCCAGATTTGTTCTTCATGTCTTCTCGTTGATTCTTCCATTTCATCTTCTTTCCTCCCTCATCCAGCACCTATTTTGTTCTTCATCTTCTATTTCCAACTTTGAAATTAGTCTATTCGAGCTTCATAATTCCATAATCCAAGATGTTCTCTCAAGTTCAAGATTTGATTTAGTTAAAGAAGAAGAACATGAGAGGCTAATCACATAGAGTTTCAAGAAGGATGACTTGACATTATGAGATTTTCAGATTTGCAATCTTCATTCACTTTCTTGATTTTATGTTCCTTTCTTGATTCATTATAGAATTCAAATTCTGCACCTAGTTTGGTCAAGGACTCTGTAATTCTAATTCAGATTTGATGAGAATATGAATGTTAGATTTAGATTTTTATACTATATCTAGATCTGGAATTTATGATTTAACTTGATATTTTAGGGTTATTTCCTAAGTTCTTGCTTATTCTTGTTCAAGTTCATGTTTAAACTTGAGTTAGATCCATACTGATTATATGAATTTATCTTAATGTGTTTTTTCTTCTAGTAGTTTTGGTCTAAAACTTGTGTAAAACAAGGCTAGACATAGTGTTAATTCTAAATTCACTTGATCTAGATTTATTAGTGTCCATTAAATCTAATGGATGTTAGGTTAATCAAGAAGGTTTGTGTTGTTATAATTCTAAAAATCAATGATTAATTTTAAGAAATCTTACTTGAGCTCACCATAATCACCATTTGTTTTATTCCAATTAAAATTAAATTTACAAACATTTATTGTTGTATTATAAATCTAGTTTGGTTACTGAAAAATTCAGCTTAACTTGTGGCACTTGAACAATAATTTTTATGCTTTGCTCCTTAAGGAAATGACCTAGGATATTCACTTTTACATTTTAATTTAAATTTGATAGCCTAAGGCGACTTAGGTTTTCATCATACCTGATGAACCCTCTTTCAGTCGTCTTGGGTTATCAAATTTCACTAGAATGTAGAAGTGATTATTCTAGGTCATTTCCCTAGAGAGCAAAGCATACAAATCATTGTTCAAATGCCACAAATTAATCTGAATTTTCAAGTGACTAAACTAACTCTATAATACAACAATAAATGTTTGTAAAATTCTGTTTTAGTTGGAATGAAATGAATGATGATTATGGTGAGCCCAAGTCAGATTTCCTAACATTAATTATTGATTTTCAGAATTATAACATCATAAACCTTCTTGATTAACCTGAAATGAGACACTTAGAAACCTCTAAGTGTGGTGCACCATTAGACTCAATGGACACGAATGAATCTAGGTCAAGTGAACTTAAAAATTAACACTATTCAGCCTTGTTCTACACAATTTTCAAACTAAAACTAGTGGAAGAAAAACACCTTAAGTCAAATTCATATGACCAATATAGATCTAACTCAAGTCTACACAAGAACTTGAATAAGAATCAGCAAGAACTTATGAAATAACCCTAGAACATTAAGGTAAATCATAAATTCTAGAACTGAAAATAGCATGAAAATCTAAATTCAACATTCATATTCTCATCAAATCTGAATTAGAATCACAAAGTCTTCAACCAAAACAGGTTCAAAATTCAAAATTCTCAATCAATCAAAACAAGAACATGAAATCAAGAAAATGAACAACAATTACAAATCTGGAAATCTCATAATGTCAAGTCATCTTCTTGGAGCTCTAAATGATCAGCCTCTCATGCTCTTCCTCTTCACTTGAATCAGACCTTGAGAAGACTCCATGAATGTATGAAGATGAAGATGAAATCTGGAGATAAATGTTTGTGGACGAAATCTGGAGGAGAAGAAGAAAATGGACAGAAATTTGGAGGAGAATGAAGGCAGAATTCAACCTGAATGAAGGAGAAAGGAGAAGAAATGATCTGGATAGTGAGAGGATGAGAAGATGGTGTGATCTGGACAAGAAGATTAGAGAACTGAATCTGGAAAATTGGAGAGTGAATATGAACGAAAATTGAGAGAGAATATGGCTGAAGTGAGAGAGTGGGATCTGAATTATGAGGCTCTCATCTGAAAATTCAGCTTATGTATGTGTGAAAAATGTGAGTGGTGATAAAAACAAGGAAGGTCCAGATCTGAAATGAGCTGGAAAAATGGACAAAAATAAGCTAAAATGGGAATAAAAATGAGGTGGAAAATGTGGTAAGGAACATGTGAACATGTGTGGGAAATGTGACTCCTCCTTAGGCTCCCAATCAGCTACCACATGTCATCCCATTAGGTCTGATCATGTCACACCTCCCATGCCCCTTCTTCACTTGATGATGTGTCCCTCAATGCTTTCCATGCTCCTTTGATTTTTTATTTAATTAATTCTCCCCAATTAAATCTGAATAATGGTGCTACATCATCCCTCAAATAATTCTGAAATTTGCGCCGAACAGCCCCTAAATTCTTCATCTTTATTTATTTGCTATCTCTTGAATTTCTCCAAGCATGTGGACTAGTCTTTGATCCTTGATTCCAAAATTGCCCTCACAAAATCTGAAAATAAAAACACAAGACTAAATAAATTCTAAACAAAAAGAAATAAAAAGGAAAAGAAGAGAATTAATGCCCAAGATCTCAATTTAGGATATGAAAGTGTCAAAACAATCATCAAATAGCACTACTAGGGTTCATAAAGTCAATCTAGAAATGACAACTGAAAACCAGGAATTAAACCCTATTATGCATAATTTGATGCCAAAAACCAAGTGTTTTAACATGTAAAATATGAGATAGATCAATACCTCTTGTTGATGTTTCTCAGCTTGATTTTGGATGTGGTGTGTCACTCAATATAACCTTCCCCTAGTGGACATAAGAGAAAATTAACTAAATCACCACTCTAATACACCACACAGTAATGAAATACTTTGTTTTAAAAAGCTTGGGTCCAAAACTCATTTTTAAAAATTATCAAAATCATAATACATTAAAGTGCTACACAGCAGAAACAAGTTATATGCATTCAAACCATCATTGCATGCATCACCAAGTATAAACTCAGGTCAAGTTATAGGCAATGTGTTATGGTAGACAGCACATACACTGCAACATGTAGTATAGAACCACAAGCCCAGACCTTTACTATGTCATGCGCCGCGGCGCACAAGTCCAAATTTGCTGTTGTCCTTTAAGTAGACAAATGATCACTTCTGGCATGAACCATTTCATATATAACGTCCAATCAAAGTGGTTATGATGCCCACATAAAGTTTATCTCATAAGCTGGCTAATGAGATAGGTTTGATATGATCTAATGGTCCGATCAAAATTTAGACACCCAAGTGTAAAAAGTCACTTTTTTAAAGAATTTCATGCACCAAACACTCAAATTGATCCATTCGTCTCATTAGACCACACAAGGACTTGAACTAAGTCTAAAAGGACCTATTACACTTGATTAACCACAATATACCACATACATACGCGTATATCAAAATTTGGCCATTCAATATCCCATTTTCACTTTTCTCAACAATTTACCAAAATACCAATTTGATTATTTTCACCATAAAATCACATCTATCCACATTCATAACATGTTCACTGTAACATCCCAAAAATTTTAAGACTTAAATTTATTTTAAAAATAAAATAAAATATCTATAATTAAATTAAAATTTAGAATAATTTAATAGAGGTCCAGAGTTTGAATTTTACTAAGCAAAATTTGGTTTTATTTTATTTTTACTAAGCAAAGTTGACCTAGGCTTTTGTGCTATGATAAAAAATGTTGGGCCCTTTCTTGTAATTTTGCCAAAGTCTTATGTAAGCTTTTTTAAGGGGAAACTGAACGCAGGAAACAGAGAAAAAAAAAGAACAAAGAGCACGAGAGAGTGAGAGGAAGAAGAGAGGAGAAAGAGAGGGAGTTAGGCTTGGATCTAGGAGGCTTTACGACCATTGCGAGCTCAGCTACACCATAGGTAAACTCCCTACTTCAATTCTCTTCCCTTCCTCTTGATTTTCTTCAATTTTTGGAAGAGGGAATTTCTGAATTTTGATCCCATAAGCTTTATTCTTGTAAGCTTTTGTTTCTTTAGATTCTAGGGAGAATGTTTTGAGTTTTTATATAATGTTCTAATGTTTTGAGTGAATAATTAGATGAAAAGAGGTATTTTGGGCACAAATCAAATCCCAAGATGTTGGGTTTTGCTCTTCAATGATTTAAGTCTATTGATTTAGTTATGATTTTACCATTTGAGCCCAATAAGATTTAAATTAAGGTTTGGTTTTATTATAAGGTTAATGGTGAAAGTTAGTGACACTAAGTGAAGGTTTTTAATTGATTAAAAATTATATAAATTGAAAATTAGCCTAGTGATGGCTAATAAATAGTTTTGGTGGTTAAGTGATACTATGTGAATAGTTAGTTTAATATATGGACAATTAAGATAGATTATGACTCATTAACCCAAGTTGTGTGGTATGAGTTATAGTCTTCATTAATGTTATTTGTCATGATAAGTGATGTGGATCACTTATATGTTGTAGGAATTGTTGGTGAAATTTGTTTGGAAGTTAAGGAACAAGCCGAGTCCTATTTTATACAAGAGGAATCCTTTTGGTGCTAAAGGGTTGAGGTAATAAGAAAATTTATATTTCTTATTATTTTGTTTTAGCTATTTTTGAATAAATATTAGTAGCTTTCATGCATTACATGTTTTAAAAGATTAAATGTGCTTTATAAGGGGTTATGGGTACTACTTTGATTATAGTGCAAATATATTTTCTAATTGTTTAACAACAATGAAAGGAATAGAAGTTACACTTAAGAAAGTATAACTAAGTAAGGTACCTTAGATAGGCTAAGGAACCGTTTAAGGGAGATTTATAAATGTTATACTACTTTAGAGTGTTGAAGTGGTCAATACTTGGGAAAGTTAGACACGAATAAAAGGCATGATCTCAGTGGGAGTTCACCAATGAAAAGGTGTGGACTTTTGATATTTCATGGCACATTGCCAGTACTCAGTGTTGCCTTACGTATTGTGAGCTTAGTGCACTAAAGTGGTTAGTGTCTTGAGTGTTTCGACACCTCTTAATGGGGGAGAGAATCCAACATATGAAGTGTGAGGTTGAGTGCCTCGGCCAAGGTAGCCCTCACATGGAGAGTAAGTCGGGCTAGCTTTGGCAAGGAGTTAGCTTTGATTGCTCGGGATTCACATTAAAGGGGCATAGGCGGTTCAGTGGATTAGATTATGTTTTGTGCCTGTGGAGGTACAAATAGGTATAAGGTTTACCTGCGAGTTAAAAGTGTCAGGGGGCATTCTGTTAGTCATGAAAGGCCATATTGGCCTAGGTCATGCATTCATGCATCTCAAATAGCTAAATTATTTACTATGTTGAATTTATTATTCATTTATTCGATTATGGCTTGCTTTGTAATAATCAATGTAGATTTCTCTATTACTGAGACTGTGGTTGTCTCACCCCTTTCTTTTCAATATTTTCAGGTCCAGGCGAAGGAATCAGTGAAGGACGGGGAAAGGAGCAGAGCTAAAGGTTGTTTGTAAATTGTAAAGAACTACAACCCCTTTCTTTTGAGCAAATCTATTGTAATGTATTTAGGATTAGGGTGCCAGTAGGATATGATTATGTATATGTGAGTGAGTATGTGTGGATTGTATGGCTTGTGTATGAATTTTTGTTTGCTTGTAGACTTGTGGCTAGGAAACTTGGCTATGGTGTGTGGTATTGATGGATTTATTTAGTAGACCAAGTTTTCACTACAAGCAAATATTTATTTTGGCATATATGTGATTCCATAAGCAAATGCAAAGTGATTACATTGCAAATGGTGTGCTATGGGCAAACATATACCTTGGATAAAGAGAGTGGGTGTGTGGGCCCACAGAGATCTCTGAGCCAAGTGAAAATGTTTAACGTGTGTATTCATATGTGTTTATGATATTTGAAATAGTTTTTGGCCACTCTTGTGTGATTTGTGCATTTTGGGGATTTAAGGTCCATTTTAAAAAATGGCACCTGGGTAGTCAAATTTTGGTATAAAGGGTTTTTCTATCATTTAAATGTTCTATCAGGTGTTTTTAGTCCTATTTGATGTGTCCAAAGTGTTCCCACAAGTTTATGGCCATTAGGATGAGATTTGGATAATTTTGAAAATAGTTTTTACTAAAAAACTGGACTTTTGCATCTGAGTGTCCAAATCTTAATCCGACCATTGGATTTCTCTAAAATTTGGATCACAAGTAAAACCTTTTATAATCGTGTGGGCTTTAGAATTACGTCGATCGGATATCGAATGAAGAAACGGCGTACTTCGGAATTTGGTCCAGAGGAGTTGTCATGATAGCAAAAGTGCTGTCATGACAGCAATATTTGTTAACATTGCAACATACACAAAATTTAATCCGTCCGTTGGATCTTTCAAAATTTGGTATGCTAATAGTACTATTTAAAAATGACATGTGGGCTTTGGAATCACTCCAATCGGAGGTCGGATGATGAAATGGTGCATTTGAAAGTTAGTCCAGAGGTGCTGTCATGACAGCAAAAATGACCAAACTTTTAACATGTCTAATTTTTAATCTGACCGTTGGATTTTTTAAAATTTGGTACACTTATAGTACCCTTTGAATGTGACGTGTGAGCTTAAAATTTTTTCAATTGAGGATTGGATGGCGAAACGGTGCCTCCCGAAAGTATGCTCGAGAATGTTGTTATGACAGCAATTTAATGCTGTCATGACAGGATCTTTTTATTTCACTTTTATCTAACTTGCTTCCATGTGCTATAGGTAGAACTTATAATTTTTTTAAGATTTTAAATGTTTACTTTGCAATTGTATTTTTGCTTAGTGATTTAAATGGTTTGTTTCCTAACTTGGTTTTAGGATTAACTCCTTAACCACGCTTAGTTTATTTGAATTGTGTGATTTTTAGATAACACTCGGGGCAAGTGTTACATTCACCACTCAATCTTAGCCCTAGCCATTCATTTCATCACATAATACTACACATAGGCTAAGATTCACTAAAACTCACAACATTCACTACAATCTCTACATTCAACACTTATAGCCATTCAAATCATGTATGCAACCTTATGATAACTCATATACACAAAATTCACACTAAATTTATTCATTATATAAACTCAAAGCTTTCACATGACCATGGCACCTCTATACTAGTTCAAACTCTTTTCCCTTGCACTAATCACCATTTTATCCTATAAAAATGTAACTATAGGGATGAGATAAAAATTTTAGTAACAGAATAACTCACTACTAACAACTATCACATGCAACTATATGAAAGCATAGCATATTATATGAGTAGACATAGCATAATTAGATGTTTCAATTCAATTCACAACAACATTTGTCAATTCACTTCTTTTCTTACTTATTTTCTACTCTTCGCCACTTTTTCCATATATAGCATGATCATTACTGACCAAACCTCCAAATCACCCTGACTCAAAACTATAGGCTTGCCTTAGACTAATATACATTGTCATTGGCCTTAAGCTCATCTTTAGTGGTAAAATCACCAACTAATGGTGTTCTATTTCACTTTCAGACTATAGTTTCCCCTAATACACACAATGGGTGTCATTGACTCCAACATCATATCACACAGACACTAAGGAGTTTAGATCTCTAACACTGCACCTCAAAAGGCACTAAGGAGATAAAACTTTCTGACACTGCACCCTGTCGAGCATTAAGGGGAATATGCCACATGGTCATATCACTACACTCCACATAGGCAAAATACCCTTGTAATCCTGCTTTCCAAACCAATTATAGGTTCCCAATCATCACTTTATATGTTTGCATAACATATGAAGTCACATGTTTTAGCACTTCTATTTGATCAAAAGTCATTTCATGCGACATTCACAAAATATCATAAATCATGCTTAGTTTAAAACCATTTCATGCATTACATAGCATGCTCATACACAGTTACACTAAATAGTTAACAGAGGAAGTTATTCAGTTACCTCAACCCTTCTGTTAGTAGAAAGGTTACCTATGGATTTCAACTACCACTATAGCTTGTCACAAGCTTCCTTTCTCAATTCACACTCACAATATGCCAGTTTATACACAATTGGCATAATTTAGTCATTTGGTCTAATTGACCAAAAATACTTATTTACTACTTATGGCTATAACTAGCTATTTATTTCTTTCTATTTATTCATTCTAGTTCCATTACTATTTGATTACTACTTTATATCACTTCAACTGGTCTTATTTTACTCAAACATGATTTTCACCTCAAATTCTCTTTTAGTTTAGGGCAAATGGGGCCTACGAGTTTAAAGCTCTATCGTTTAGCTCTAAATCAGTTGCAAAGCTCTACTTTAACTCCCAAGAGCCTTTTTATTATTATTGGGTAAGAATCAAACCCCTTAAATTTCACTGATTTAATTTCTCTATAACTTACATTCAAAGAAATTTGGGTAGAATAAAAGGCAAGGGTTATACGTAGCTTACCTAATAAGTTATTAATCAAAAGTACCTTCTATTACTCTGAAATATCTTGTCCTAGTACACCATAGCTTTCTATCCTCTCCTTCACATGTGTTTATGATTTTTCTCTTATGAAATCACCCTAATTTCATGACTTAAGGGGTCATTTTTTGGTCCATGCACCACGGCACAGGTAACATCTGCTGCGGTGCATGGCACAGTGAGAAAAATTCTCACCACACGCACTTGCTTTGACTCGAAACATGATCATTCTACCTATATCTGTTCATACAACATTCCAAAGACACAAATCAACAACTAATCATTTGATTCTCTAATCCTTTACTATTTACAACTTTATCCCTAATTAAGAGCTAATCACATGATTAAGAAATCAGGATATTACACTCAACCCTCAAAATGAAATTAAATTAACCCTAATGTAATATAGGGCCAACCTAGGTCATCTCCCAATAAATGGCTTTAGTTCAACTACAAGGTTATCTAATGGAATAAATCACTCAATGTTGTGAAAGTTGATTACCTAATTACAAGTAAAATTTCTAACTAAAGTGGATGGTGTGGACTTTTATTTTTTAAAAAATATGGAACCCTAGAGATTAGTTAATTTTAGAATCATTATCCTCTTATGATTAGACTAAATTAAGCTTCCCTTTCCTCTTCACCAAAGTTGTCTTGACCTAAAAAGACTATCCCAAGCTAATTAACCTAATTAGTTAAAGTCCCTTAGTCTTAGATTAAGGTCCCTTGTTCAATTAACTAATTAGCCAAGTGAATTACTCAAATTCTCCCCTCTCAAGCCACAACCAAAGAAATAAAGTGGGCAACCAGAAGATTATGTCAAGCTGCTCAACAATACAAGTAACATCACAAGATTATGCAATATTAACACATGTAATTCACTAAATGAAAAAACACAAGACTATGTGCCAATCACCAAGTGGTTAAAATTACTAAGGCGAAGAAAGGAAGAAATTAACCAACCCAATCCTCTTCTCTTTTCATCAAGATCAACTTCAAATTAGAATTTCCAAGCCAAGATGATCAAACTCTAGATTAGGACATCTAATCATCTATAAAAAGAAAAGAAAATAGGAAACAAAAAAAACTTAGCCAAACGAAGCTTTAGATTCATCCTCCATCTTCATCTCTTTAGGATTTCACCAAAAAACTTAGCCAATCTTTTTCATCTTCAACAACCCTAGGAGATTAGATCCTTGTGAGAATGAGCGAGATAGGATGAGCAAGGATGGATACGAAGAACGGTATAGGTTTTGTGGAGATTTGGTAGTTGAAAATAGAGGTTAGGATGCTAGAAAAAAGAAGGTGAAGAAAAGGTGGAGAAAAATAAAGAACAAGATGAACTAGAGAGAGAGAATATAAGATATAATGAAAATGTTCTGGTGAATCTAAATTATGGGGGCTGAATCACGTGCAAATGGTTTCCCATCAGCTGATTACTAATTAAAATAAAAAAACAAAATAAAAAAGAATATTGGGATCTTATCACACTTGCTAGATGATTCCAATGTGTGTCAAGCTAATCCCATGCATCATCCATATTATTAGCTGATCTAGTCCACCTTATAGGGATTAAAACACATCTAAATGCTTCAACTTTGACCCCACGAGCTTTTGACTTTATTTTTTCCATTAATGCACAAGTCACATGTCACTTATGTAACAAAAATCATATAATTCAATTAAATAATATGTGACATCATTAAATCTAATTAAAATATAGAATTAAATTCATATTTAGAAGGGAGAATTTATTACAATAACCATGTTCTTGGGTGCATAAAATTATATAAACAATTTTACACAAATACAAATCGAAAAGTATGTCAAACTAGCACACTTAAAAAGTGTTGATTTTTTATTTAGTTACTCCTAAATTAAAATTAATTTCTAAAAACTAATTTGACCACTCTTCTTTTGCACTAAAAATACATTTTTTTTTCAATTTTCTTCTACATTTTCTCAACATTTTTTTTGATTAAAATACCCCTAGTGCACAAAACCTAGACACTTAGGCAAATTTTTAAATCTAATGCAATGTGTATGCATTTGAGATAATAAAGCCGTATAAATGGTCTTAATTAACATATAAAATGTGTAATAAATGTGTTCTATCAATTTTCCTACACTTATCTTTTGCACTCTAGGGAAAACCATGTGAAAATGGGCTCAAAGTAAACACTAAAACAAATAAATAAGTAAAAAGCAATGTTCAAAGTTACTAAATTACTATCTCATGAACTTCTATAAATAATCAATTAATGTGGCAAAAATTAAGAAAGAATCATGCACATCACAAACAATCCTTTATCAAGAATCAATGTCAAAGAGTAAGCTCATTAAGTCAAGTGTTTGCTCTCTTCAGTCAAAGTATAAGGTATTCAATTTCACTCAAGATTCCTTAAGACAAACCCAACCATAAGCTTGTAACCCTTCTATATCTCCACCACTAAATAGCACTTGCAATCAAGAATCATATGAATTTTACCAGGTTGTAATGTAGGTTATGGAAGGATAACTAAGAAATGCATGTAAGAAAATAAGATTAGTGATGAAACCCTTAATCACCTTGGGTCACTAAGTTTAACTAGAATGTAGAAGTGAGTATTCTAGGTCATTTCCCTTGAGAGCAAAGCATACAAATCATTGGTTCAAATGCTACAAATTAAGAGGATTCAAGTAATCAAAACTAAGTCTAAGTGTATGAATGAGATGTTTGTAATTTTATGTTTTGATTGGAATGAAGTGAATGATGATTATAGAATTATATCAACATTAATTATTGAATTCTAGAATTATATCAGCACAGACCTTCCTAATTAACCTAACATCAGACACTTTAAAGCTTCTAAGTGTGGTGCACCATTAAACTTAATGGACACTAATGAATCTAGGCCAAGTGAGTTTAGAATTAACACCATGTCTAGCCTTGTTCTACACAAGTTTCAAACCAAAACTAGTCAAAAAAAATACCTTAAGCTAAATTCATATAACCAATATGGATCTAACTCAAGTTTAAAGATGAACTTAAACAAGAATCAGTAAGAACTTATGAAATAACCCTACAACATCAAGTTAAATCATAAATTCTAGATCTGGACATATCACTAAAAATCTAAATCCAACATTTATATTCTCATCAAATCTGAATTAGAATTACAAAATCCTTAACCAAACTACGTACAGAATTTGAATTCCATTATGAATTAAGAAAAGAACATAGAATCAAGAAAGTGAATGAAGATTACAAATCTAAAAATCTCATAATGTTAAGTCATCCATCTTAGAGCTCTAAGTTGTTTAGCCTCTCATGCTCTTCCTCTTCACTTGAATCAGACCTTGAGCTTGAGAAAACTTCATGAAATTTGAAAATATATGGCTGGAAATGGACTTGATTTGGACAAAATAATTATGCTAAAGCAAGGAAATGACTAAACAAAATATAGGAATGGGGAAGGAACATCAAGTTTGGATGTGATTTTTGGAATTGAGGGAATGGATCAGCACGTGAAAATGAAAAATAAAAGAGAAGAAATAGATCTCAAAATGTAAACTAATGGTGTTGGATGAATTGGAATGAAGAAGATGAGAGAATTTAAGAGAAAATGTGGTTGAAGAGAGAGAGTGGAATGTGAAGAATGAGTCTTGATCTGAAATGGAAGCTTATATATGTGTGATAAATTGAGTGAGGGTGATAAAACCAAAGCTAAACGATGATGAAACCAAAGTTTCACATCTAAATGTGGCTAATTATGAGCTAAAAAATAAATTAAAATTGAGCAAATAATTCTGGAAAATTAGGAATTGAAGGCGCCTAATGTGTTGGACAAAAGAGCATGGGAAATGTGATTGAAGCTGTCCAAAAACATGAGTCTTCCTTAGTTCATATTTAGCTGCCATGTGAACTCCTAAATTTTGATTGCAATTCATGCATATGTGCTTCACTTAAGCCTCATGATGATGTCATCTTAATGTTTCCCTTGGATCAGCTTTAATTCACGCATAAAATGCACTTTGGATCAGACTTCAATTGATGCACATACTAAAACACTTAGTCTTTGTTCCTTGATTCCAAATTTGCTTCCTCAAGAATCTAAAAATAAAAGATACAAAACTAAATAAATCCTAAAAAGACAATTTAAAAAGAAAAGAAAAGAGAATTAAAGCCCATAATCTCAACTAAGGTTTGAAAGTGTCAAAAGAACCATTAAATAGCATTATTAGGGTTCATAGAGTCAATACAAAAAAGAAAACTCAAAACCAAAAAATAAACTCTAATATGCACAATTTGATGTCAACAATAAGTATTTTAGTATGTAAAATATAAGACAGATCAGTTAGCATTAAGGTAATTCTATGACCAAGATATATCTCCTAATATGCAAAGTATAACCAAGTTCAATTGAGTGGATGCCTTAACATAATAAGGATGGAGAGAAATGATAAGAAATAGATGGAAGTAGATGAGCTAGACAACGCAATTCCATAGTAATGTTACCCTCTAGAATTTGTTTCACTTCTTATTTGAGACCACATGTTACTTGCTTGATAGGAGATGAAAGATGGCATTCATGAAAAATAACGATGAGCCAAATAGCCAACCCTATTTATATTGATTATCCTTTGTTAGCCACTTTGAGCTTTTAGTTTGATTCTTTCAAAAATAAATATTCACGCTATTTTTCAAAGGGATGCATGTTATACTTTTATAACTTTTTAATATACATTGCATGTCCTAGGTCAAGTGAGTGGATGTCTTGTATCATTTTTCTATCTATTACTCTTTATATTCCATTGTTCTCAAAGAGTTAGGGGCAACCAACAGAAAACAAAAGAAAAAGAAAAGCAAAGAAAAGATTTGAAAGAAAATATAGTGAAAATAAAAGCAAAAAAGTTGTTAGAAAAAGAAACAAAAAGAAAAAGAAAGAAAGTGAAAAAGAAAAGAAAGAAAAGAATAAAAGTTTCCCAGCTCATTTACTTCCATTTATTTCATGATTTCTTGTTCTTTCTCTCTATTCTCATGATGTTAAGGTGTCCACTCAATTGAAATAGGTTATGCTTTGCATATTAAGGGGATATATATTGATCATAGTCTTGATGCCAATCTTATTTTTCCACACATGCATTCTTTAGACATCCTTTCATTATCCACGTTACAACCTAATAATAAAGTCCACTTGATTCTTGATTGCAAGTGCTAATTTAGTTGAGAAAATGTAAAAGGGTTACAAACTTATGGTAAGGTTTCTCTTAAAGAATTTTGAGTGAAATGTAATACCTTATATACTTTGAGTGATAAGAGAAAATACTTAACCTAAAGAGGCTTACTCTTTGATATTCATTCTTGGTAAAGGTTTATTTCTGATATGCATAATTCTTTCTTAATTATTGCCATATTGATTGATAATTTGAGTGAGTTCTTAAGCTAGTAATTTAGTGACTTTGAACATTGTTTTTCTCTTGTTTCTTTGTCTTAGAATTTTTTTTGGGACTTTTTTACTTGATTTTACCCAAAGTACAAAAGATAAGTATGGGGAAACTTCAGGGAGTAGTCCAGTGATCGGTAGGGAAGATTAGGAGATTCCCATGGACTGAGTTTGGAGGACCTTTTCACAGTTAAGATCACCAACCTTCAATGGCAACATCAGAGAGGGAGATGTAGAGAATTAGATTGAGAGAATGGAGACTATTTTTAAGGTTACTCCATGTTCCTCTGAGCAAAGAGTGGTATTAGCCACAATACAACTGATTGAGGATGCCAAGCATTGGTGGCATTTAGATAGACCCTCTAGTGGTAATTGGCTTAGCTGAGAGTAATTTAGAGAGATTCTTTGACTATTATTTCTCTGTTGCTTTCAGAGATCAAAAGGAAGCAGAGTTATATGCATTTCAGCAAGGAATAAGGAAGTTCAACTAGCTTTTCAAGTTTGTGACTTACTTACACGAGAAAGATGATAGCAAATGGAAGGCTAAGAGATTGATTGAAAAGATGTGCTTAGATTATAGAAGGCTAAGAGATTGATTAAAAAGATGTGCTTAGATACATATAAGGAAACTTCCAATAGACTCTATATAGTAATAAGACGGGGTCGAGAGGCAGATTTGAGAAGAGAATGGATAGTTATGGGCAATTTTCCACACCATTAGGCCCAACTCTAGGAATATTCAAGACTGGTAGTTCAGGTGCCAGTGGTTCTAGATCCTCGGGCAGGAGAGTTTTTGGTAGAGGATCACAATCTCAGGGAGTAATTAGCTAGGGCAGGAGGTTTAATGGGGTTAGAGATTCTAGAACTCCACAGTAGTCATGTCAAGCTGCTACCATCCCTACATCTTGTGTGAGCACTGGACACTCACCTGTGTATGCAATTTGTGGGTGGAACCATCTTGAAAGGTATTAGGCATACACCTAATCTAATCACAAGTATAATCTCTATCCATGAGTAAAGAGTTGAGGCTCCATTTGACTCAAAAGCTACTCATTCCTTTGTGTTGCATGATTGTGTGAAGGAGCAAAATTTTCTGTGCATGAGTTTCCTTATATAGTTAAGGTGTCTACGCCCTCTGGATTATTGGATAAGACTAGAAAGGTGTGTAAGGGAGTTGAGTTGTGCTTTGAGGGTAGAACTTCTATGATAGATCTTATCTTGATTCTTATGCAAGGACTAGATGTAATCATTAGGGTAGATTGGTCAATAAGGAATAATGCTACCCTGGGTTGTACCAGAAAGATGGTGTTATTACCAGTTCATGTGACGCTAACTGTGATTTCTATAATAACTGCCAATCAACTAAGATTATTGTTAGTAGTGCAAGTTGAAAGGTTAGTTTCAAAAGGCTATCAGGCTTATGCAATTTTCTTTGTAATGGAAGGTAGTGGCAACAACAATATTAGTGAGATTTGAGATATGAACGAATTTCCTAAGGTTTTTACAAATGTGGTATCAGGTTTGCTACTGGAGCGAGAAGTAGAGTTTTCCATTGATTTAGCACTTAGTACGAGCATGTTTGAAAGCTCTATATGGGATGGTTGCTTTGAAATTAGTAGAGCTTAAGAAGCAACTTAAAGAGTTGCTAGAGAAGGGTTTCATATGCCTTAGAGTATCACCATAGAATTTGCCAATCCTATTTGTGAAGAAGAAGGATGGCAACCTGCAGCTATACATTAACTACGGGAAACTAAACAAGGTGATAATAAATAATAAGTACTCACTCCCAAAGATAGATGACTTTCTGGATCAACTAGTAAGAGCTTTGGTGTTTTCTAAGATTGACCTATGATCTAGGTACCATCAGTTGAGGGTTAATACAGAGAATATGCCTTATAAGGCATTTCATACTTGAGATGGTCACTTTGAGTTCTTAGTAATGCCATTTATGATTTTCATAGACCACATAAACTGCATATTTCATCCCTTCTTGGATCAATTTGTTGTTGTATTCTTAGATGACATACTAATATATTCTAAGGATGAGGAAGAGCATATGAGGCATTTGAGAATCGTGCTAAGGATTTTGAGGGATAATCATTTATATGCCAAGCTGAGTAAGTGCGAGTTTTGTCTACTAGAGGTAAGGTTCCTCAAACATGTGGTGTCAGTTAAGCGTACTTCAATAGATCCTCACAAAGTGGACACTGTGTTGTAATAGGAATAGTCAAATTCAGTAACTAAGGTATGAAGTTTTTTAGGTTTAGCTGGCTATTATCGAAGGTTCATTTAAGGATTTTCATAGATTGCTATTCCTTTGACTTGATTAACGAGGAAGGATCAGCCTTTCATTTGGAGTGAAGGGTGTGAATCCGCTTTTGTGAAGCTTAAAGAAAAGTTAACCTCAGCATCAATGTTGATTATTCTTGATCCACAATTATATGGATGCTTATCCGCTTTTGTGAAGCTTAAAGAAAAGTTAACCTCAGCATCAATGTTGATTAAAGAAAAGTTTATACGGATGCTTCTTTGAAACGTATGAGGTGTATGTGAATGCAAGATGATTGAGTAGTGGCATATACATCTACATAGTTGTGACCTCACGAGGAGAGTTATCTAAGACATGACTTAGAGTTAGCAGTTGTGGTGTTTGTTCTTAAGATTTGGCGGTATTATCTCTATGGAGTAAAGTTTAATGCGCATAGTGATCACAAGAGTTTAAAATATCTTGTGATCGAAAGAGCTTAATAAGAGACAAGGCAATTGATGGAATTCCTGAAAGATTTTAACTTTATGTTTAAGTACCATCTAGGGAAAGCCAATGTCATGGCTGATGCTTTGAGTCAGAAATTGCTACATATGGCTAGATTAATGGTTTAAGACACCAACTATTGTTGTCTTTGCTATAAGTGTAGCTTGAGAAATCAGATTTTACTCTGAATGCAATTTACTCACCCATGATTTTCAATGGGTTTTGGAAAGAGATGAAAAAAGGTCAGTTGAAAGATAATTTTTCATCAAGTGTATAAAAGGATGTAGAAGAGGGTCATACTACTCTTTTCTAGTTTTGTGATGACGGGTTTATCCTATACAAAGACCGAATCTATATACCTATAGATGAGGGAATTAGAAAAAGGCTATTAGAAGAAGCTCACCGGAGCAAATATGTACCCTGGTGTGACTAAGATATATCATGATATGAAGAAGCATTAGTGGTGGCAAAGTATGAAGAGGGATGTTACTGAGTTTGTGAGCTAATGTCTCACGTGTCAGAAGGTGAAGATTGAGCATTAGAAATTGACAAGGATACTACAACTTTTAGAGATTCCACAATGGAAGTGAGATAGCATATCAATAGACTTCGTGTTGAGTCTACCAAGAACTTAGGCAAGATATGACTCTTTGTGGGTTATTGTCGATTGATTGATGAAGTTGACACATTTCTTACCACTTAAGACCACTTTTGATGTGAAAAGGTATGTATGAGAGAGGTGGTAAGACTGCATGGTGTACCCAAAGATATAGTATTAAATAAACATCCTTGGTTTACTTTCAAGTTTTGAGGAGTACTGCAAAAGGGTATGGGTACTGAGTTGAGGTTTAGTACCTCTTGCCATCTGCAAACTAATGGGCAAACCAAGCACACGATATAGACTTTAGAGGACATGCTATGATCATATGCCTTAGAATGGAAGGTAGCTAGGACAACTACTGACCTTTGGTTGAGTTTGCCTACAACAACAGCTTTCACTCAAGTATTCAGATGGCACTGTATGGGGAATTATATGGGAGAAAACTATCGATCACGTTTGTATTGGGTTATACTGAGTGAAAAAAGTGTGATTGGTCTAAATATTATGGATCAGACCATATAAAAGATTAACATTATCTGGCAGAAACTTCTTACTACCTAGAGTCATTAAAAGAGATATGCTAATAAGTAGCGTTGGCCGTTAGAGTTTGAAGTTGAAGATCATATGTTTCTTTGAGTTTTTCTTTTAACTGGTATCGAAAGGTCCATACAAGCTAAGAAGTTGTCGTCTCAATATATGGGACCATATTTAAATTTTAAGTAGAATAGGTCTTATAGCATATGAGGTTGCTTTACCTTCGCC